>NC_142797.1:69805921-69961463 GCF_049724085.1 Artemia sp. Qi Xiang Cuo | reverse complement strand
TTCCAAATCGCAAATCCCCCCCCCCCCCCGTTCAACTGAATCCCTCCATGTAAGTGAACCCCTGTATAACCGATACCCTGTACAACTGAACCCCCATGCAACTGAACCCTCGTGCTACTGAACCCTCATGCAACTCGACCCCATTTAACTAAACCTTCGTGTAACTATACTCACTTTAACTGAACTCTCATGCAACTCAACCCTCCATTCATCCCATCTCCCTCAAAACACTTTTCAGTCATTTCTCGTTAAATTGACAATACTCTCCAAAACATCACTTGTGTATTATACAGTACATAATTACGGCATCTCCTCCAAATCGCAAATCCCCCCCCCCGTTCAACTGAATCCCTCCATGTAAGTGAACCCCTGTATAACCGATACCCTGTACAACTGAACCCCCATGCAACTGAACCCACGTGCTACTGAACCCTCATGCAACTCGACCCCATTTAACTAAACCTTCGTGTAACTGTACTCCCTTTAACTGAACTCTCATGCAACTCAACTCTCCATGCAACCCATCTCCCTCAAAACACTTTTCAGTCATTTCTCGTTAAATTGACAATACTCTTCAAAACATCCATTGTGTATTATACAGTACATAATTACGGCATCTCCTCCAAATCGCAAATCCCCCCCCTCGTTCAACTGAATAGCTCCATGTAAGTGAACCCCTGTATAACCGAAACCCTGTACAACTGAACCCCCATGCAACTGAACCCTCGTGCTACTGAACCCTCATGCAACTCGACCTCATTTAACTAAACCTTCGTGTAACTGTACTCCCTTTAACTGAACTCTCATGCAACTCAACCCTCCATGCAACCCATCTCCCTCAAAACACTTTTCAGTCATATCTCGTTAAATTGACAATGCTCTCCAAAACATCACTTGTGTATTATACAGTACACTATCATCCCATCTCTTCCAAATCGCAAATCCCCCCCCCGTTCAACTGAAACCCACCATGTAATTGAACCCCAGTATAACCGAAACCCTGTACAACAGAACCCCCATGCAACTGAACCCTCGTGCGACTGAACCCACATGCACCACGACCACATTTAACTAAAACTTCGTGTAACTGTACTCCCTTTAACTGAACTCTCATGCAACTCAACCCTCCATGCAACCCATCTCCCTCAAAACACTTTTCAGTCATTTCTCGTTAAATTGACAATACTCTCCAAAACATCACTTGTGTATTATACAGTACACTCTCATCCCATCTCCTCCAACTCGTACATCCCCCCCCCCGTTCAACTGAATCGCTCCATGTAAGTGAACCCCTGTATAACCAAAACCCTGTACAACTGAACCCCATGCAACTGAATCCTCGTGCTACTGAACCCTCATGCAACTCGACCCCATTTAACTAAACCTTCGTGTAACTGTACCCCCCTTTAACTGAACTCTCATGAAACACAACCCTCCATGCAACCCATCTCCTTCAAAACACTTTTAAGTCATTTCTCGTTAAATTGACAATACTCTCCAAAACATCACTTGTGTATTATACAGTACACTATCCTCCCAGCTCCTCCAAATCGCAAATCTCCCCCCTCGTGCAACTGAATCGCTCCATGTAAGTGAACCCTTGTATAACCAAAACCCTGTACAACTGAACCCCAAGCAACTGAACCCCCGTGCTACTGAACCCTCATGCAACTCGACCCCATTTAACTAAACCTTCGTGTAACTATACCCCCTTCAACTGAACTCTCATGCAACTCAACCTTCTATGCACCCCATCTCCTTCAAAACACTTTTCAGTCATTTCTCGTTAAATTGACAATACTCTCCGAAACATCACTTGTGTGTTATACAGAACACTATCACCCCTTCTCCTCCAAATCGCAAATCCCCCCCCGTTCACCTGAATCCCTCCCTGTAAGTGAACCCCTGTCTAACCGAAACCCTGTACAACTGAACCCCCATGCAACTGAACCCTCGTGCTACTGAACCCTCATGCAACTCGACCCCATTTAACTAAACCTTCGTGTAACTGTACTCACTTTAACTGAACTCTCATGCAACTCAACTCTCCATGCAACCCATCTCCCTCAAAACACTTTTCAGTCATTTCTCGTTAAATTGACAATACTCTCCAAAACATCACTTGTGTATTATACAGTACATAATTACGGCATCTCCTCCAAATCGCAAATCCCCCCCCCCCGTTCAACTGAATCCCTCCATGTAAGTGAACCCCTGTATAACCGAAACCCGGTACAACTGAACCCCCATGCAACTGAACCCTCGTGCTACTGAACCCTCATGCAACTCGACCCCATTTAACTAAACCTTCGTGTAACTATACTCCCCTTTAACTGAACTCTCGTGCAACTTAATCCTCCATGCAACCCATCTCCCTCAAAACACTTTTCAGTCATTTCTCGTTAAATTGACAATACTCTCCAAAACATCACTTGTGTATTATACAGTACATAATCACGTTATCTCCTCCAAATCATAAATCCCCCCCCCGTTCACCTGAATCCCTCCATGTAAGTGAACCCCTGTATAACTGAAACCCTGTACAACTGAACCCCCATGCAACTGAACCCTCGTGCTACTGAACCCTCATGCAACTCGACCCCATTTAACTAAAACTTCGTGTAACTATACCCCCTTTAACTGAACTCTCATGCAACTCAACCCTCCATGCACCCCATCTCCCTCAAAACACTTTTCAGTCATTTCTCGTTAAATTGACAATGCTCTCCAAAACATCACTTGTGTCTTATACAGTACACTCTCATCCCATCTCCTCCCCCTCGCAAATCCCCCCCCCGTTCAACTGAATCCCTCCATGTAAGTGAACCCCTGTATAACCGAAACCCTGTACAACTGAACCCCCATGCAACTGAACCCTCGTGCTACTGAACCCTCATGCAACTCGACCCCATTTAACTAAACCTCCGTGTAACTGTACTCCCTTTAACTGAACTCTCATGCAACTCCACCCTCCATGCACCCCATCTCCCTCAAAACACTTTTCAGTCATTTCTCGTTAAATTGACAATACGCTCCAAAACATCACTTGTGTATTATACAGTACACTATCACCCCATCTCCTCCCAATCGCACATCCCCCCCCCCGTCCAAATGAATCCCTCCATGTAAGTGAACCCCTGTATAACCGAAACCCTGTACAACTGAACCCCCATGCAACTGAACCCTCGTGCTACTGAACCCTCATGCAACTCGACCCCATTTAACTAAACCTCCGTGTAACTGTACTCCCTTTAACTGAACTCTCATGCAACTCAACCCTCCATTCACCCCATCTCCCTCAAAACACTTTTCAGTCATTTCTCGTTAAATTGACAATACTCTCCAAAACATCACTTGTGTGTTATACAGTACACTATCATCCCATCTCCTCCAAATCGCAAATCCCCCCCCGTTCAACTGAATCGCTCCATGTAAGTGAACCCCTGTATAACCAAAACCCTGTACAACTGAACCCCATGCAACTGAACCCTCGTGCTACTGAACCCTCATGCAACTCGACCCCATTTAACTAAACCTTCGTGTAACTGTACCCCCTTCAACTGAACTCTCATGCAACTCAACCCTCCATGCAACCCATCTCCCTCAAAACACTTTTCAGTCATTTCTCGTTAAATTGACAATACGCTCCAAAACATCACTTGTGTATTATACAGTACACTATCATCCCATCTCCTCCAAATCGCAAATCCCCCCCCCTCGTTCAACTGAATCCCTCCATGTAACTGAACCCCTGTATAACTGAAACCCTGTACAACTGAACCCCCATGCAACTGAACCCTCGTGCTACTGAACCCTCATGCAACTCGACCACTTTTAACTAAACCTTCGTGTAACTGTACCCCCTTTAACTGAACTCTCTTGCAACTCAACCCTCCATGCAACCCATCTCCCTCAAAACACTTTTCAGTCATTTCTCGTTAAATTGACAATACTCTCCAAAACATCACTTGTGTATTATACAGTACATAATTAAGGCATCTCCTCCAAATCGCAAATCCCCCCCCGTTCAACTGAATCCCTCCATGTAAGTGAATCCCTCTATAACCGAAACCCTGTACAACTGAACCCCCATGCAACTGAACCCTCGTGCTACTGAACCCTCATGCAACTCGACCCCATTTAACTAAACCTTCATGTAACTGTACTCCCTTTAACTGAACTCTCATGCAACTCAACCCTCCATGCAACCCATCTCCCTCAAAACACTTTTCAGTCATTTCTCGTTAAATTGACAATACTCTCCAAAACAAAACTTGTGTATTATACAGTACATAATTACGGCATCTCCTCCAAATCGCAAATCCCCCCCCCCGTTCAACTGAATCCCTCCATGTAAGTGAACCCCTGTATAACCGAAACCCTGTACAACTGAACCCCCATGCAACTGAACCCTCGTGCTACTGAACCCTCATGCAACTCGACCCCATTTAACTAAACCTTCGTGTAACTGTACCCCCTTTAACTGAACTCTCATGCAACTCAACCCTCCATGCAACCCATCTCCCTCAAAACACTTTTCAGTCATTTCTCGTTAAATTGACAATACGCTCCAAAACATCACTTGTGTATTATACAGTACACTATCACCCCATCTCCTCAAAATCGCAAATCCCCCCCCCCGTTCAAATGAATCGCTCCATCTAAGTGAACCCCTGTATAACCGAAACCCTGTACAACTGAACCCCCATGCAACAGAACCCACGTGCTACTGAACCCTCATGCAACTCGACCCCATTTAACTAAACCTTCGTGTAAACTTGATTTCCCGTGGTATGTTTGTAGGTCCGAAGGTGTACTTTATACAGACATACGACGAGGAAATCAAGAAACGTTGCAAAGGAGTACCCATATGCTATGTGGACAAGAATTTCGACATGAACATTTATAGGAATTATATTGTTCAAAATGCAATTCCACGAGCCAAATTGTTGGCAATTCGTTCATTGAACTACAGGAACTTTACTGTAAATGTAGAAAAAATAGCCATGAGTACCATTTCCGACAAGGTCTATGTTTGTCAAGATGGTCTGACCACCCTCCCCCTTGGACACCATTTAACTTCAGACCGGACTGAATGTATTGCCCACAGGGAAAGTCTCGGTTTAAATAAAGTCCTGTAAATAATTTCCTAAAAAAACCTTGGGGGGGGGACCTCGCGGCGGGGGGGGGGGGCTCTCGGCCCGGGGGGGGGGAGGGGGTCTGCTGCCGCCAGCGCAGGGGGTGCTCCGTCACAATATCAAAGTTATCTTTTTTTGGACTTAGAGCAGATTTTTTTTTTTTTCAAGTGCTCTCTCTCTAATTTAATGTTTTATTTTTTTTTCTCTATAAATAAACAAAAAAAAGTGTTTTTTGTCTTTATCCCCATGTAAATGTTGTATTTTTTATTATGAATAAATTTAAAAAAGTGTATTTTTTTTCTCCACTAATATCCTTGCAAATAAACTATTCTTTTTGAATTCAATTCTCTTACTAATATGAATTGTAAAGAAAACTATTCCTTTTATTCAAATCCTAATCACCTATTAAATTATGATAATTCCTCTTTGAAAGAGTGTAATGACCTGTAGAATAGAATTACCTACCAGAAAAACCTGTTTGTACGGGGGCGTACGCAAAGTATAAGGTTGATTACTACTCTTGCCATGTATATATCTAGAAATTTGAATTATTGCTTGCGTGATGACTTATCAAGGACTTTTGAAGGTATTTTCGAGTCACAATTTATAGGAATTAGATCTAATAGTATTGATCTAATCATAGCCAATATGTATCGTTATCGTAGTGGCGCTATTCTGTTGTTTCTTCAGAATATTGAGGAAATATTTGACATAATACTGAAATGGCCGTGTCAGTTAATCATAATGGTGGACTTTAATACGAATTTGATAGATTCTAAGCCTTTGGCTTCAGTTGATTTTCTTTCAACCATGCTTGCCATAGTTTCTCTACCATCTACATCCACCTCCACACGAGTAACTAATGTTACAGCTTCTTTGATTGACAATATATTCTCTACGCTTAGTTTGAAGGAAAACTCAATTTTAGTTAGTGATAGAGCGCCAGATTCTGTATATCGCTTATTTCGATTAGTACCCATGCCGGAAGGTACAAAAATGTTAAGGTTGGAGCCCAGGGTAGTCGACCATGCTGAAAAAGAATATCGTAGGGCGCATGTTCGCCGTTGGGGCGTTTCTGAGATATAGGCCAAAAACACCAAATTTGGCCTAAAATGGGGTTCGACGATTCTAATTTTTTTTCAGATAAGATTGGTCAAATCCAGCGTACTTGGGGCTACACGAACATGATTTTTGTTTGTAAAAAAATAAAAAATAGTACCCTTTTTACTGCAGTTTAAAAAAAATCAGATTTTTGTCAACAAATTTCTAACAGAAAAGCTAAAAACTCGAAAACTTTTCAAGATAAAGTAATTTTTTTATATTAAAAAGAAAGCCCGTTTAATTCCGAACACATTGAGCTAAATTATAAGTTTAAGTGTGTCTGAGGGGTCTGAAACTTTTTTAGCGAGTTTACCCGATAATAGGAATTTTGTTTAGTAACCTGCTACCTAGCGGGAAGTTTTTTTTCATCACGTGACAGCAAGTAGAATTAATCATTCCTGGACAGATAGAAAGTCATTGACCCTGAAGTGATAATGTAATACTGTCAAAGTAAGGTAGACACCAGCTAATTAGTGTTATTTAGGCAGATAAACAGTTATTTTATGGGACTTGATCTAGAAAGGCTACTACCAAGCTATCAATGCCTACTGCATACTGTACGAGGTCTTGCTAGCCCTCCGCTGGGATTCCTTGGAAGAGTATTACTCCGAAGCACAAGAAGACTTATCCCGTATGAACCAGCTGGGTAGTGCCATTGAGTTATTTAGGACTTCATTGGCAAACGGTGCTGACGCAAGAACTGCACTTAAGGAGGCAAACGATACCTTAATCACTTTGGCTCCCATAATGAATGCCTTTGACACCCTGTGACATGCGTCACCCACGTTTGCTTTCTGGCGGCAGTTCTTGGAAATACTTGAAATAGCGATGCAATTCATTCATGCTGAACGAGACTGTGACTGGGAGTCTCATTTGACAGCAACTGCTTGGATGTTTCCATACTTGGTGGCGGCTGGCTATCCTCAGTATACAAATGTCTCACACAGTACCTATCAGACATGCAAAGTTTACCACAAACCTTTCCTGATGTACATAGGAAGTTCATGAAAGGACATTTCGCAGTAAAGAGAACGCACACCAGGTTCATGGCCCCCTGGTCCGACAGATACTGGAATGTACAGTGAACAAGGATGCAAAGACGACGGCCGGAATAATAGGAGAACAAATGGATGAGAGACAGACTAAAGCTTGGATTCTTACCTTACCGATTTCCGCTGCCATCAGCAATGGTTTCCTGCAAGTAGTCAACATATCCACAGAGACATTGAAACGTCACGAAGACAATCAGTCGACGAAGACGCTTTTACAACTTTCGCGAGATAGAGTTCGAGACATTTTCATTACATGTGGCAATCCGTTCGACAGGACTTCGACCCAGTGAATATTGTGACGTCAGAAGTTGTGAACGACGAGAAGATTGTTTCTGATATTACTTGCGTAGCCACAAAAGGAAAAGAGGTGGTTGAGGACTTTCTGTGCAACAGGAAAGACGATGTGAAAAATGTTGCACTCCGAACTTTCCCTTCCGAGATAAAAACTCGAAAAGTGAAGGGTGTCCTTAGAACCGATCTCCTGAGCTCTGAAGTAACGGCCTTGAAGAGAATCATTACTGCTCAGTTCAGTTACGGCGAAGAAAAGGAGAAAGCAGTTGCAAAGATCCTCAAAAAAGAAATTCTTCCTTTCCCTCCATCCATTTTGGAAAATCTTCCGCAACAATCAACCAAGACATCCTCTGGCTTGAAAATGAGGACGGGGAACAAAGCTGTGCTGTTGAACTGGCTAAGAAAAAAAGGAGGACTTGCAGCTTTGCCGGTGACTTTGAAATCCAAAGAAACAACATCAGCTACAGTACACATCATTGACCTAATGTCCAAGATAAGATCATATCGGCCTGCCATGTTTAAAAAAGTCAAATCCTTCACGGAAAGATTGCTTCTATCGTTGCTGAATGATTTTCCAGTGGGTATTCCTGAAGTCCACATTGTCGCAGATCGGTACGACAGGCTGTTTGGGAAGCTCACGGTCATCGAAGAGTCGACCTCCTTGAAATCAGCATGCAGACTCTGACAAACGAAAGGGAAAAACCTTTAGATTTTCGCTCTTAGCACAATTGAAGAATGGGATGCCGTACTTACAAGCTCAGCGTCTAAAACTCGGCTCCTCGAAATTCTGTATGAAACCTGGGAGCAGATGGGTGATCAGCTTCCGAACGCACTCAACCTTGTTCTCTCAGGTGGTTTCAAGGAGAGATTCAAAGTGTCTCTGGTCAAGCGTGGCTGCAGTCCTACTTTACCAGAACACTGTGACTTCAAGGAATGATTGTCCTCCAGCCACGAAGAGGCTGATCAACGCCCTATGACACATGCCAAGTACGCTAGCCGTTACACTTGTAGTATCGTTGTGCATGCCAACGAAACAGACGTGGCAGTAGCCGTAGCCTGTGTTCATTTTTTTGAAGAGCTTCAAGCTGAGGGACTGAGCTAACTTTTCTTGAAGTTCCCGACTTACATTATCCCAGTACACGAGCTTGCTGATGGAGTCCACTTGTCCAAAGAGGAGCAGATTATGTTACCGTTCGTGCACTGTCTGTCAGGGTGTGATACAACGAACTTTTTCTTCGGCGTCGGGAAAGCCTCTTTCTTAAACACCACGGTGTCTAAGACTTTTGCCTCAAAAATGGTGTCTGTGACGGAGCGGATCCAGGATGCAGAAGGGAAGCTTTCGGTCGACGCGTTTAGAGTAGTTTTCGACCTATCAAAATCCCTGGTTATTGAAACTTATGGTAAACAGGCCGGATAGAATTCATTTGCTAGTGTAAGGGCTTACATTTGGTGCCAGAAACAAGATGTGAGAAGACTGCCACCTTCTGACGACACCTTCGAGCCATGCATACGAAGAGCCGTATTCGCTATATGGATAATCTTGTCGTCAATACAGTCTCTGCCGAGTATTTCAGATCCACTCCTTCATGGATGGAAGATGGCTGAAGGGGCAGTAGATGCGGTCGTCTCAAGCTGTAAAGAAGCATCAAGCCTGGAAGCTTACTGTAGATGCAAAACTGGAAGATGTAGGAAAGACTGTAGCTGCTAAAAAATGAAAGGATGCTTCAGCTTATGCTCCTGCCATGGAACGAGGAGGGCATGCAGGGAGTCTGACCTTACCCCATCTGAATTCTCGGAAGAAGAAAATGAGGAATATTTTTGAATGTTTTATTTGGTACCTTTTACTTTTAATTACAAGGGGTCCCTAATAAGTTACTATTACCCAATTTTACGGGCAGGCCGAGTGAGACAACTCCAGCGCGCCGACTGAATCTATCCGTGAAGCAGAATTCTTTCATGTAGTAAATAGCTCAGTCGTATCAGTGGCAAATCAGGTCCCAAAAAGGTAATTGCAGACCCCTTAGTACACCAGAAAACATATTCGTCCGTTCTAAAAAAAAACACTTTTTTTAGTCAACATTTTTTAAAACATATTTTTAGTTTTAAGTAAAAGTTAAAAATTTTGAATAGTTAGAAAGTTTGAAGTATTCCTACCCTTTGAAGAAAAAATAAACTATGCCCATTTTCACGATACGGCTAATGATCATTTCAGTGACACTACAAAAAAAATCGCAGACCTTTTAAAAATAAGAATAGTTTATATTTTTAGCTTAAATTGTACAGAATTGAATGAACTTTCTTTTCAAATATGAAAAAAAGTTTGTTATCTTGAAGAAATTTCGAATTTTTAGCCTTTCTTTGAGAAATTAGTCCAACTTTACAGCATTTATTTTGAAACTGCAGTAAATAGAGAAAAAAAAAGGTGTTTGATTCCAATTCTGTTAGGTTTGGTGAGAAAGAGTTATCTCTTCTTGGGTCTAAATTAGCGGAAAATTCGTGGAGCTTGCTTGATAAGGATTGAAAGGATAAGGATTTTTCTTGTTTATTTGAGTCCTTTTATGGAACCATAAAAGAGGCTATTCTTAGCATTTGTAAAGCAACACCTTCTAACTCCTTAGGTCTAAAAGAATGGTTCCTCTAAACCCATGGATGACATCGGATTTCTCAAAAGCTGGAGAAGGAAGAAAAATCTCTGGAGAGCTTATAAATGCGCTACACTTTCAGCAGGTGCTCTTCGTCTTTGTCAATTCAAGATCTACCGGAATATATATATAATTCCTTGTGTAGGAAAGCCAAATCTCTGTATTATCTAAATAATTTTGCTGCTTGTGGCAATGATATTCATAAAACTTGAAAGGTAATAAATTCTGTACTTAAACCCGGTTCTCAATCTAGCTCTTTATCTATGAATCTGGTCATTGGTGATGGAGCTGTGGAGGGTGAGCTTAATGTCCAAGAGGCATTCACCTCATTCTTCACTAATATTGGTAAGAATATCACTTCTACAGTTACTTTTTCTCGGCCTAAGCCGGACTTTAGATCTTACCTCGGGCCATCTTGTGTTAAGTCTATGTTTCTAGAGCCAGTAACAGTAAGTGAAATTACTAAAATTGTTAATGGCTTGAAAAATTCGTCCTCATCTGGGCCATATTATGTCCCTACTAAGGTAGTTAAATCTATTCTTCCTTCAATAGTATTTCCTCTAACAAAACTTGTTAATCTTTCATTTGAATGTGGTGTTTTTCCGGATGCTCTCAAGCGTGCTCCGATTATTGTTTTGTATAAGGGTGGACCAAGAAATGATCCGGCAAATTATCGACCATTTTCAATTTTATCAGTATTTATAAAATATTCGAAAAGGCTATGCTTTCTCGTCTACTTACTTTCTTAAAATTCAAAAATTTTCTTCATGATTTTCAATTTGGTTCCCGAATGATGCATTCCACTGAACATGCCTGTATGAACCTTTTGAACTTTATTCATTCTGCGTTAGATTCGGGATTGATTCCGGCTGCTGTATTCCTGGATATTCGTAAGGCTTTCGATTCCTTAACCCATGAAATTCTTCTATCGAAGATGTCTCATTTTTGCATAAGTGGAAATGTATTTTTTTTTGGTTTCAGTCTTATTTGAACAGGTTAATTTCTCTTGCTCAACTTTTCCGGTCACCCTCGCAAGTAAATTTTAGTGTCCCTCAGAGATCAGTTTTAGGGCCTGTGCTATTTTGATTTATGTAAATGATCTTTATTATGTTGTAAAAAAAGCAGAAACTTATTAATTGCTGTTGACTTTGTCATCCTAAGCCTTCCCTTGCCCATAGTGGCAACTATAATTCGCCTTCTTCTGATGTCCTTTTTTGTTGTGCTGATGACAGCACGCTTGGCACTTTGGGAAACTGCGAATCCGAGCCTCGATTAAATTTCGAAAATTTGCTTGAGAGGGTGATTTTGTGGCTTGATGCTAATTATCTTACCCTAAATTTTTCTAAGTCCAGTTTTTAATTTTTTTAAGTGTTTCTCAGGTTTATCCCCAGTTATCAGAAATTCACCAGCCAAATGGAATAATTCATAGATCTAAAGACCGATATGTTCGTTTTTTGGGCATTCTTGTTGATGAAAACCTATGTTTCAAACGTCACATTGATTCGATTAAAATGAAGATATGCAGGAGTCTTGGTATTTTAAGAAAACTTCGACATACTTTTCCTGGATCAATTTTGAAAATCCTTTTTCACTGCTTCATCCATCTTTACGTTTCCTACTGTCCGATTGTGTGGATGTCAACTTTTCCTTCACTGTTAAAACCAGTTTCTAAGGTTTACAATAAAGCTAGAAACCTCATTCTGGAAACCAATCGTTCATTAGTTATACCATTACTTGATCTTGTGTCACTATACATTCTTTCATGTGCATGTTTTACTTTTTCTCAGCTTCATGGTGACCTCCCTCGGCCCCTAAGGGTTCCGCTATCTTTTACCTCTGATCAAAGTAATTATGATCTTCGCTATATGACAAATCCTGTTCAAGTTCCATTTACTCCTTGCATAAGGTCAGATTTTAATCCTCTAATGGCGTGTCATATTGTTTGGAATAAGTTGCCTGAATCGGCTCGAGGGTGCCACTCATTCGGTTTGTTTAAAAAAATTGTTAAAAATTCTTTGGCTACGTAAAAGTTATTTTTATTTATTTTTTTTTATTATTTTTTTAGTCTATTTAATCTAATTAATTAATATAGTTTATTTATTCTATTTTTTCTATAGTTGTCATTTTATCTATATTTTCTTTTCTTCTCCTTCGTATGTGAGTAAGGGATCATTTTAAATTTTCTTTTGCTTTTCATCTCTGAGTAAGCAACTCATTTGTCTTCCCTCTCTGTACAGGCCAGTGAGCCTTTGGGGGAATAATAACATGTAATATCGTATGTGTGTCTAATAAATCTTATCTTATCTTAAACAAAAAAAAAACAATTTTTTCAACTGAAAGTAAGGAGCAACATCGAAACTTAGAAAGAATAGAAATTATTACGTATATGACTGAATTCGCCCCCTAATCATTACCTCCCTCTTTACGCTAAATTTTCTTTTGTACTTTCATCATAGCTATTTATTCTAATTAACGGCCTTTGTGATTAAGGGATCATTATTAAAGAATTTGAAGAAAATATGAGCTTTAGCGTAAAGAGCAAGGTATTGACTAGGGGGCGAATCCCCTAATATAGTAATAAAGATATACGAATATAGAAGTTCGTTACGTAAGCTAATTCGTAAGTTACGTCAGATCAAAATTTCAAGAAAGCCATTTAGCCAAAAAATGAAAATTAATATGCAAATTTATTTTTAATTATTCATGTACGGTGAGCCAAAATCAAAGCTGCATTAATTCAAAACATTCAGAAATTAAATAAAAAAATAATTTAGTTTTAACTGAAATTAAGAGCAACAATAAAACTTAAACCGAACACAAATTATTCCGTATATGAAAAGGGCTGTCCCCTCCTCAACGCTTCGCTCTTTACGCTAAAGTTTGACCCTGTCTCACAACTTTTTTTTAAAACAATGAAAAACTTTAGCGTAAAGAGCGAGGCGTTGAGGAGGGGACAGCCCCTTTCTTATACTGAATAATTTCTGTTCGTTTTAATTTTCAATACCGCTCCTTACTTTCTGTTAAAAAAAACTTTTTTTATTTATTTAATAAGAATACAAGACAAAAACAAAAAGATTTACTTCGCAATCAAAAAGCGTTTCTTACAAAAGCTAGTTTCCAAACCTTACCTGTTAAAGCTATCATTGCCATGAATAGTGAATTACTTGATTGGCTAGCATCTTGCTGGACTGTTTTTCTGCTTTCTTCTATTAGGTTATTCCAAGCAACATCTAAATCACTCTGAACTTCCTTCAACATGGCATATTCATATTTTTCCAGAGTTGAGATGCTTTTGGATAAATTTTGAAATTGGCTGAAATGGTCGAGATTACAATTAACCAAAACATGTGTATAGTCTTAGCACTAAAGCACTTCAAGGAATAACTTTGAGTTCAATTTTTCACTA
Source organism: Artemia sp. Qi Xiang Cuo (assembly GCF_049724085.1). NCBI lineage: Eukaryota > Metazoa > Arthropoda > Branchiopoda > Anostraca > Artemiidae > Artemia > Artemia sp. Qi Xiang Cuo. Next base: position 69,947,833 of record NC_142797.1, on the reverse strand, counting down.
GCGACACAACAAAAAAAGATTAAGTATTTTCTTTTCAATAGTTTCTTAAGGTTTGTTCCCCTCCTCCTCCTTACTCCCAAAAAAATTGTTAGGTACAGGGGTTCCAATTGCCAAAAATGTGAGGGGAGAGGGTCAGTTTATTTTTCAAAATATAATGGGGGATTTTGTTGTTTTTTTCAATTTCTTGAATAGAAACATTAAAAGGGGTTATTTTAAGGAAAATACTAAAAAAAAGTATCCTTATAAAATTTAGAGGGGGAAATCAAAGGAGGCAACTGCTCCAATGGCCCGCCTTCCAATTTACACGCCAATTTAATTATGTGCCAGCTCTGCCCGTGCTGTTGTACAGAAAGTAACATTGCATTTTTTCTTTCATTTATTACCATGCCCGTGCATACGCAGGAGAGAGAAGGCTTAGGCCGGTCATATAGTATTGGTATGGGAGCTTATTATCAAACATTGGTCCTGTTTCTGTTCTCCAGAAGAAAAAAAATCAAAAGCAGAAGAGGACAAATGGGACAAGAACAGATCACCTTTTTTGTTTATCAAAAAATCAAAATTGGAGTAAATAGTAGGATTAAGTAGTGACCTTATTCCAGGTCCTACGGGGCCCTATCACTTCGCATCCCGTTGTCGGCACTTTTTTAAGCGACTGAATATTTGACAAAGTTTCTTCAAAATTTTTTTTCTTCGAGATGCTTTTCTCTTCGAGACTTTTTTTTCTTAAAAACATTTTCCTTCGAGACGTTTTTTTTCCGAGACACATTTCTTTCTACGAGAAATTTTTTTTCGAGAAATTTTTTTCTTCGAGAAGTTTTTTCTTCGAGATATTTTTTCGAGAGGTATTTTTTTCTTCGTGACGTTTTTTTTCTCAAAAATTTTTTTCTTCAAGATGTTTTCCCCTCGTGGCCTTATTCAAGACGCTAGTCAAAAGGGGAACCCCTGGATGTAAAAAGATGACCTTATCCAAACAATTGTGTTTGCATGGCATTAACAAGTAAATGGAAAAATTGTGACCATACAGTTTATTTGATTTGAAGTGCGACGTCATTCGGTTACTCCTCCTCTCTCTAGATGTAAAAATAATATTGCCTTTATGGATCGCAAGTCATTTCCCTTTTGGAATTGAGACAGTCACGGTGAAACCGTCACGTTTTTCACCGTCACGGTGAAAAACGTTCTACACATGCCCACAATGTTTGTACACATTGACCAGCTAGCCAGTCAGTGGAAATTGTACTACCGTTGATGCCTATGACGAATAGTGTAGATTATGCAACCTACGAATATTACATAGAGGATATGCAGTGCAAACTAAAGACTGTAATTCCTGTCTTGAAGATATATGTGACTCCCCTACTGGAGGTTTTATATGCTCCAATTGTCACTATGGTAAATGTGATCAATGGGAAAATACTTGCCTTGGTATAATTGAAAAAACCCTAATCGTGATTTCAGTTTATTTTTAGAGACTGGTATCGTCGGGGTTTTAAATTCTTTGTGGAGGAAGAACCTGGCCTACGCTTCAATTGTTGTAAAAACAAGAGAGTCTGGTTTCTGTAGCATCACTGAAGACAATGGCTTCTAAAACTATAAACCTACTGATTTTTATTTGGCTGTTAATGAAAGCGGTTCTTCATGTGAGAATACCGTGTGTAAAATTTCTTCAAACAAGCGAATTGAAACACGTGAATTTTATAATGTGAATTAGAATAGTATTATTGACTTCACAAAGAGACATAATAGAAGTGAAGTTACATAGTATTGTAGAAAATGTGACCCTGACTTCGCATGGCAAGATCAGTACAAGTACAACCCCAATGATCTGCCTTCAATAGTCATTCTCGATGATCACCTACACCTGGAAGAAGAAATCTAAAAGATGAAGACAAAGACTTTTGTTGTACATATATGTTTTATTAATAAATAAATTCACGAAAATAATTCAAACACTTTATTCATAGGGCACTGAAATCGATATTTTACAGGCAAAAAAGGGTATTTTCCAATATGAAGTCATTCAATGGAGGACAGTCATCATAAATGCTGAAAAATTCACTCTAAATACAGCCACGATATTGAAAAAATATAGTAGTGCGTGAGAACCAAAGCTTTTGTTTGATAAATCTTGTACTCGCTTCCGATTTTGAATATTAGATTAATTAAAAAAACTTTTTCCACAAAATAAGTTTTTCAAAGAAAAGCAAAGAACTCCATTAAACAAAAAAAAGCAAAAATAAAATTGAATAATATACCAACCGTGAAACTACCACAAATAAGTATCGATAAATAAATGAAACCCAAGACGAACAGAAATTACAAAAAATAACCGTGTAAAACTCAAAACGAGCAAAAATTAACATGAGTAGGGCTCAAACCCTCTATGCCTTCCAAGGCCAGAACATAATCTGCACTTTACTGAAAAATATAAGTGTTTTTACTTTCGTAATTTTAATAAAGCAAATAATATTAACATTTTGATTACTAAATATCAGTATATGTATATTAAACTGACAATTCACATTCATTTGTATTTTTTTTTCAATAAAGTACAAATTATGTTCTTATGCAAATTATAGGGGTTTTGAGCCCAACTTATGTTAATTTCTGCTCGTTTTGTGTTTGAATCGGTTATCTGTTGTAATTTCTATTCGTTTTGGGTTTCATTTATTTATCGATGCTGATTTGTGGTAGTTTCACGCTTGGTAGATTATTTGATTTTATTTTTACTCATTTTTTGTTCAATGGAGTTCTTTACCTTTCTTTGAAAATCTTATTTTGTGGAAAAGGTTTTTTTTAATTAATTTAGGTTCGTTCTATATTGACGTAGTCTTTTCAGGGAAAAAGAAAATAATACTTTAAATCTTTTCTTTTTTTTAAGAATTTATAGTTTTGCCTGCTATCTGAATGCTAGAGAAAAATTTTCAGCAATTTTTAGCAAAATACACCCTTTTAAAAATCTGGACACAATTAGTAGTTTTTAATTTCGGTTCATACCTCCTCTAGTTGACCTGAAATGGATAGCTTGATACCATTCGCAAAAAAAATCTGTTTACTTTCTTTGATAGCTTGGATACACTTACGCTATTTTGATTTGGTTAGATTCTAAGAGGACAAGTAGCCCCAAAACTTTGAACATAATACCCTCAGTCGTTCTTGGGATACTGCTGAGATGCCTTATTGAGAACTAGCATTAACACACTACATTTTGATTTAATCTTATGGCAACATTTAGTTTTTAAACATAAAGGCAAATGGAAGTGTGGGCGTAGGAGGGGGATTAGTTTCCCTCCAATCGCTTTCGACTATTAAAAAGGGCATCAGCCCTTTCTATTTTCAATCGAATGAGCACTTTTCAAAGTTCCTACGACAACTCCTTAGATACAAAGTGCCCTGGTCTAAACAACAACAACAAGAAAATAATACATTATACCCTCATTGATCTTTACTATAGAAACATCAAGCCTTCGAATCACTTTTGACTATTTAAAATGGCACTAGGTCTTTCCATTTCCAATCAAATGAGTCCTTTTTGAGTTTCCACGACAACACTTTCTATAAAAACCTTATATGCCCCAAGGGCATAAACTACAACCCTTACCGTAAGGGCTGTGAGGGTTGTTGTCATCCTCTAGGACCTAATTTCCAGAACTTTAAGCTACGTTAAATAAAATTACTATCTCAAAATTTTGATTGGATGTGTCTGAGAAAATAATGGGCATGAGAGGGGCGTTATTCGCTCTCCAATCACTTTCAACTATCAAAAAAGGAAGTGGACCTTTCAATTTCCATTCAAATGAGCCCTTTTGAAGTTTCTACGACACCGCTTTCTATAAAAGACTTGTATGCCCTCAGGGCATAACTTACAACCCAGTCCCCGAGGGCTGGGGGGAGGATGTCATCCTCAAAGACCTAATTTCCAGATCCTTTTGCAACGTTGAAAAAAATTGCTATCTGAAAATTTTGATTGGATATGTTTTGGGGGAATGGTGGGTGTGAGAGGAGGGTTAGTTACCCTCCAATCACTTTCAACAATTAAAAAGACACTAGCCCTCTCAGTTTCCAATTGAATGAGTCCCTTTTGAAGTTTTTACGACAACTCTATCTATAAGAACCTTATATGCCTCCAGGGCATAACTTACAACAATTGCCCTGGGGGCTCTGGGGAGTTTGTCTTCCTTAAATACATAATTTCCAGAACTTTCAACTACGTTGAACAAAATAGCTATCTCTAAACTTTGATTGAATGCGTTTGGGCAAATGGTACCCGTGAGAGGGGGGTTAATTACTCTCCACTTACTATTAAATAGGGCAATTTCAGTTTCCAATCAAATGAGCCTCATTTTGAAATTTCTACAACATGGTTGTTATGGTTTGATGGGTAGTTATGGGTTATAAGTCATGCCCCAGGGCATAACTTAAAACCCTTGCACTGAGGGCTGTGATGGGGATATCATCCTAAAGCACCTAATTTCCAGAACTTTTGACAACGTTGAACAAAATGGATATCTCAAAACTTTGATTGGATATGTTTGGGGAAATGGTGGGCATGAGTGGGGGTTAGTAGCCCTTCATTAACTTTCAACTATTAAAAGGGCACTAGCCCTTTCAATTTCCAATCGAATGAGCCCATTTTGAAGTTCCTACAGCATCGCTTTCTATAAAAACCTTATAAGCCTCCAAGGGATAACTTAAGGCCCTTGACCTTAGGGCTGTGGGGGTGGAGGGGTTGTCATTCTTAAAGACCTAATCTCCAAAACTTTCAACTACGTTGAATAAATTGGTTATCTAAAAATTTTGATTGGATATGTTTGGGGAAAAGGTGGGCGTGAGAGGGGGATTAGTTGCCCTCAAATCACTTTCAAAACTATTACAAAGGACACCAGCCCTTTGAATTTCTAATCAAATAAGCCCTTTTTCAAGTTTCTATGACAAATATTTCAATAAAAACTTATATGCGCCCAGGGAATAACTTAAAACCCTTTCCCTGAAGACTCTGGGAGGGAATGTTCAAATCAAAGGTATAATTTCCTGAACTTTAAACTGCGTGGAATAAAATGGCTATCTCAAAATTTTGATTGGATGTTTTTGGGGAAATTGTGGGCGTGGAAGGGCTATTAGTTGCCTTCAAATCACTTTCTAATATTAAAAAGGGCACTAACCATTTCAATTTCCAATCGAAAGAGCCAATTTTGAAGATTCTACGACAACGCGTTCTATAAAAACCTTATATGCCCCAAGGGCATAACTTACAACCCTTGCCCTGAGGGATGCGGGAGATTTGTCATCCTCAAGAACCTAATTTCCAGATTTTTCAACTAAGTTGAACAAAATGGCTATCTTAAACTTTTGATTGCATGTTTTTGGGGAAAAGGTGAGCGTGAGAGGAGGGTTAGGTACCCTCTAATCACTTTCGACTATTACAAAGGGCATCTCAAAATATTGATTGGATGTGTTTGGGAAAATGATTGTCGCGGAAGGGGCGTTAGTTGCCTTCCAATAACTTTTGACTATTACAAAGGGCACTAGGCCTTTAAATTTCCGATCGAAGGAGCTTTTTTTGAAGTTTCTACGACAACGCTTTCTATAAGAACCGTATATGCCCCCAGGGCATAACTTACAACCCTTGCCCTGTGGGCTGTGGGGGAGTATTCTCCTCAAAAACATAAACTCTATTCGGGATTTTATACTCAAAAACAAAATTCGGGAGGGTTCGGTGAGGGCTGCGGGAGGGTTGTCATCCTCAAAGACCTAATTTACAGAACTTTCAACTAAGTTGAACAAAATGGCTATCTTAAACTTTTGATTGCATGTCTTTGGGAAAAGGTTCGCGTGAGAGAAGGTTTCGTTGCCCTTCAATCACTTTCGATTATTAAATACGGCACTAGCCCTTTAAATTTCCAATCGAATGAACCTTTTTTGAAGTTTCTACGACAACGCTTTCTTGAAAAACCTTATATGCCCCAAAGGCATAACTTACAACCCTTGCCCTGAGGGCTGCAGGAGGGTTGTCATCCTCAAAGACCTAGTTTCTGGAACTTTCAAATACGTTGAACAAAATGGCTATCTTAAACTTTTGATTGCATGTTTTTGGGGAAAAGGTGGGCGTGAAAAAAGGGTTAGTTGCCCTCCAATCACTTTCGATCATTAAAAAGGGCACTAGCCCTTTAAATTTCCAATCGAATGAGCCTTTTTTAAAGTTTCTACGACAACGCTTTCTATAAAAACCTTATATGCCCCCAGGGCATAACTTACAACCCTTGCCCTGAGGGCTGTGGGGGAATTTCTTCCTCAAAAACATAAATTCTATCTGAAAATCAACTGTGCTGAACAAAATTGCTATCTAAAATTTTGATTGGGGTGTTTGGGGAAAAAGTGGGCATGACAGGGGGTTTAGTTGCTCTCAAATCACTTTCGACTATTAAAAAGGGCACTAGACCTTTGAATTTCCAATCCAATGAGCCCTTTTCAACTTTCTACGATAAAGATTTCAATAAAAACTTATATGCCCCCAGGGTACAACTTATAACTGTTGCCCTGAAGACTGTGGGGGGAGTGCCCTGCTGAAAGATATAATTTCCTGAACTTTAAACTGCGCGGTTCAAAAAGGCTATCTCAAATTTTGATTGGATGAGTTTGGGGAAATCATGGGCATGGAAGGGGTGTTAATTGCCTTCCAATCACTTTCGACTATCAAAAAGGGCACTATCCATTTCAATTTCCAATCGAATTAGCTCTTTTTGAAGTTTCTACGACAACGCGGTCTATAAAAAACCTTAAATGCCCCAAGGGCCTAACTTAAAACCCTTGCCCTGAGGGCTGTGGGGGAGTGCCCACCTCAAAAAACATAATTTCTATCTGGAAATCAACTACGCTGAACAAAATGGCTATCTCAAAATATAGATTGGATGTGTTTCGGGAAATGGTGGGCATTGGAGGGGTGTTAGTTGCCTTCCATTCACTTTCGAATATTAAAAAGGCCACAAGCCACTCCGATTTCCAATTGGTGAGCCCTTTTCAAAGTTTCTACGACAACTTCTTCGATATAAAGTGCCCTAGTCCCAAGGAAAAACATAATACATTATGCCAACATCGTTCTTATATGCCCCCAGGGCATAAATTAAAACCCTTGCCCTGAGGGTTGTGGGGTAGTGACCTCCTCAAAAACATATTTTCTATCTGGAAATCAACTACGCTGAACAAAATGGCTATCTCAAAATTTTGATTGGATGTGTTTGGGGGAATGATGGGCGTGGGGAGGGGCTAGTTACCCTCCAATCACTTTCGACTATTAAAAAGGGCACTAGCCACTCCAATTTCCAATCGAATGAGCTTTTCGAAGTTTCTACGACAACTCATTCGATACGATGCCTGGTCTAAGACCAAGAAAAAAATAAACAATACATTGTGCCAACATCGTTCTTTACTTAGGCAGCGCTGTTGCGCTGCCTATGATTTCCGACTTCCCTCGAGCAAGTTTTTGATGTTGGGTGTGTAGAATACATATGGCAGGTCAATAGAATCAACAAATTCAATATTCTTTGCTATTTAATAGATGTATAGCCAATGACCCGTCTTTACAGTCGACGGAGTACTATTAAAAATGATAATTCTACCACTACCGTTATGAATATGTTCAAGGAAATCCGAGGGTACACAAAAAGTTTTTATTTGGACATGTACGGTTCCATGATGAATACATTGATTATACGATTTGTGCTCATGGTGCCAAGTCTTATAGAACACTGCCATCGGGTGTAATTTCCCAATGGGTTTCAAACTGATTTAGCGAGATTAATACTATACTCTCCATTAGCGCATTGGAAAAGGTACACTCTATACGTACAGTGCACGTACGGACAATACTTATATGTTGAGTACAAGACATATCCAATACAATGACACCATGAGTTTTTGCAAACATTGAATAGGTTATACCATTTGCAAACAGTTGCAAATCTCGATTTAGAGATAGCATTGTCCATTCATATAGGGTCCTGTAGGATTTATCAGAGGATAAATTGTAGGTGGGAATTACATTTACTTTACACACAAGAGATGAAAGCCAAAACGTTTAAAATTTGTGTGGGGTGCTAGTGCATGATCCTATTGCACTAGCATTTTTTACAAAATCGAAACCAAGTTTTGAAGGAATTTCACCATTGATAAAAAAAGAGTCTCTGTAGGTACGTATACCGGAAGCAATATGTGTTTGATTCGTGATTGTATGCGGAACGAGCAGTTTGATATTATTTCCACTAGTACTTAATTTTTAAATTAACAAAATCCAACAAAACTCATGACCTATTTCCTTCTTTCATGAAGTATTACCGAAATGAGAGAGACTGTTGCATGAGGCGGAGAGGCAAGTACCTTAAGCAAAATAAAACTGGACGAGGTGAGTTGTAAAATTATGTCAATCTTAACATTGGGAGGCATGCACTGGAGTATATTAAATATTTCATCATTTATTTTCTTAACTAATTGTATATCACTAGTTGCCGTCTCACTAAGTATATTGGCAGTCTCAGTGTCCGTTTTATATTCATATCCAATGGCTAATCCCCAAAATCTTTTATAGAACTATGGAATAATAAACATGAATTGTGTTTAACTTGCATTGTTTGAAAGATTTTTGCTAGTGTTCCCCAACGTTCAATTTATGTAGACGCTAATTTGTTTAAACAAATTGTGAAGTAAACGATTTAAAAGGATGGCCCCTCAGCAGCACTTGGTTTTTCCTTGTTAAATTTTTTAATGTCACATGCAAATCTATAAATGTAGAAGTCAAATCTATGAAATAGTCTTTACTGGAATAAATTTGAAAATGAACAATTTCAGAGAGCAGTTGTTGCGGTTAAAATTGTTCATAGTAACCATGTTTTACGCTCACATCAACATTTTCTGCATTGAAAAGGTTGAATGATGACGTGACTGAGGGATGGGACTCTGTGTGTGGTAAGTATTCCAATTCTGTCTAGGAAAAGAAATCCTTTTTCGATCTAACATTTTTGTTTTCTCTTGGTTTCTTTTTCTTCTTTTACAAGAGTGATGTCTTTCGCTTCTGATCTGAGTAAAGACTGATGAGCGATGAGGTGTATCTCGTACCTTATTAGACCTTTTCCGCTTTGTTGTGATTTCAATCACTTGCCGAGGGATCGCGCGCTGGAACTGAGATTTTGTTCAACACTTTCTTTCAAATCCTTCACAGAGCCCCAATCGTATATTTTAGACGACGCAAAATCCTTGGCAACCGGAGTAATATATGTTTTAGCCAGGGGTAGTGCAGACGAAACAACTTAAAAAAACAATTGCAAAGACCATAGCCTGACATTGACGAGCGACCTTTGTAATAGTCCATTCCATGACCCAACTGTCGTGGTCTAAGAACGGCAACATATCAATTAATATAAGGACAAACCAATTAATATTTTTTCTATCAGCTATCTCGTTGAATGGGACAAAAGTGACTTGTAATAAGAGCCAAACCCTTTGTCGCTACTAAAGGACCGCCTAATTCACTTCTTAATGTAAACTGGAAGAGTTCGAACTATGAAGTGTTTACAGGAATATATTGAAGGAGCTTTATATTCTAGTAGTGAATGTGTTCGTGAGGGCTTTTGGTTCAAGAACACGTTGAAGGGGGACATTGCTATTACCTTCTCTCGATGTCTCAACGTAGGATGCATAAAGAAATATACAATTGTACGATAAGAAGCCGGGTGGATAGTCGACAAAAGTAACACTTTCCATCCCATTGTTGGCTCTAGCACTTTTACTACTGATTATATTCCGTTTAAAACCAAGAACATCTCTCAGATTATCGATTAAATGAATCATTTCATTCTCAATTGGGGGCTAATGTATATCTTGCCATGATTCATTGAATAGTTAAAGTGGAATGCATCATTCTTGCGAGCAGATATTCTTCTAGTGATTGTAAGGCACAATTCATTCATGCTACCCAATTCTTTGTATTTTAGGGTGAATTGCGGGTATAAATCAGAGTTCACTGATTTTATTCATTCCTCTTCCCCACAATACACTGTCCAATTGTGTGGTCTAACACTTATATCATACATACGATCTTTTCTCAGGATATCATATGTATTTTTGAGAATACAATCAGCAAGAGCAACTTCTTACTTTACATCAAATTTGATGGCGGGGGGACAGTTCTGTTCAAAACTCGCTTATTTTATTCAAATCATCATAAAGGGGGTTAGAAACCATCAATGTCACATAAAAATCATAGGGCATTGTGAACGTCTTCAGCGGCAATCCAAGAATCAAAACCAGAGTTGTTACCTAGTCAAAGAACAAGCAACGGTCTTTTGCCCCTATGGGTTCGACTATTTAATATTTTTAAATCTGATACATTCCATTGTTTTTAACCTTTTTGAAATTCATAGTCATAAAAACCACCAAGAATCTCTTCATCTTTCATATCACATAGACAATACGTTACAGGTTTAGTGTCTAAGACTTTGGATAATTTAAAAAGATTAGTGAACCATAAGTAATTTCTCGTTTCAAAAATGAAAAATATTACTAGTTCGATTGATTAGAACTGTATCACCAGCATTGAATTTTTGTTTCACTTGCCTTTCATTGGAATATTGTTGAATAAAAATGTCAAGTGTATAATTGCTTCCTCGATGAACTTCCAGAGGACTGAGTTTGGACAGGCTTCGACGACAAAATTGATTATAAATCAACATGGTTCGATCTAAATCATGAATAAAAGCAGCACTATTTTTTAGTATACAATATCTCGAGATTAAAAGCCGAAATGTCCTTATTACTCATTCATCCAATACCACCTTTATTAGACTATGACTCTTATAGATCGTTGTGTTATATTTCAATAAAACCATTTTTAAATGTCCTCTCTTTCACTGCTTTGGAACGGCATATGTGTAGTGACTAAAAACACTGATTGAAAGTAAAATATATTTGCGTTGACTATTGTGACGTCTTTGAACCTCGTCTGGAGTCAAAAGATCTACTTGTAATATATGCGATAGGAAAAAGGCTTTAAATTTCGATAATGACTACCTAGATTGACTACCTAGAATACCTAGAATACCTACCTAGACTACTTAGAATGACTACCTACAATGACTACTTAGATTAGGATAATGGCTCTATTATTTCGATGAAGAGTGTAACTTGGTTCATTCTGTTAATACTCTTTCGCTAGCTTCTTTTGAAGTCCGGTGGCTGGTGCAAGTGTAATGGGGGATATTAAACTTCCTGATTCATCAATACTCTCATAAACAAGTTTCAAAACTTGAGTCATTTTGAACGAAAACACGTAGTGAAGTGTGCAATACCATTTTGCTTACTAAGAGATGATGCACTGATATTAAATACCTTTACCTGGTAATTTTTTAATATCAAATCATCATCCACACTTGGTATGCTAGTATTTTCCGAAAATTATTTTAAATCATCTTTTGATATTTAACTATATTCCTTTAGTCGATATAAATTTTTTTTACTGCCTATTGGGGTTTCGCCCCTGTTTCTTTTCTTTTTCAAATGAATGACCTGTTTTCGTTTCCGTAATTATAATTTCTTAGATTTAACTATAGCATAATTTTCAATGATCACTTAAAGTCTCGAAGCTAAGCTACAATTTTGTAATACATAAGCTTTCAAGCTAAATTTTAGTTTTGTCTTCCTGACCTGGGCCATTGAAAGATAATATTATTCCAAAGAAGCCAGGGATTTGAACTATAACTTATTGGATTGGTTCGTGCCATTCTGGGGTCCACCCCAATGCAAGTCTTTCTTTTGTGAAAATAGTGATTTTGGAGTTAGTTCTTTGATAAACTTCAGAGTCTATGTTACTATATGCTACGTTACTATATGCTATACTACTGTTGTCAGATTTGACATTGGAAAAAATAAATAAGCTATTTTCTACAGCTGTGTGATATTATTTTTCCAGAAACCCAGGCAGGGCGGGGAAAGGAGTTCGCGAAAAGTACTGGCCCTAGTATATCGACAGGGTGTGTTTACCCTTCAAAGATATAGCTAGAGATATTAGGGGTGACCCACGTGATGGTACTCTTGGCCTAGAGATTTTGCCCGTTTGACGGTTCGATCACGTTACCATACCTTGGATCAGGGTACACCGTAATAGGGTGTTAAAATACTCTATATTTACATTAAATTAGTGGTAGCTGCGAGGCATTCCATTACAATAGGGATACCAGCGTTTGTGCCATTACAATAGTGGTGGCAGCGACCGAAGGACTCATCAGTACTATTATAGTAAAAGAATCCGTGTTTTCCGAAAAGACTATTTAATTTAGCCTACTCAGTAACCTATTGTAATTACATATAAAAAATTGCAGGAAAAAGACGAAATCAATTAAAAATTATGAAAATCTGAATGTGCGGTGCGTCGTTAGATTAAAATAAAGTCTTACGATTTAATATATCACACAACTACGGGTGAATTTAGCCTAAAGTAATAGGCTATAAAAATATTACGAAAATTTGAACGGGTGTTGCCTAGTTGGACTATTATAAAAATGTATTTATCAATATATCACGCAACTAATTAGCTTGTGAAAATAATCATCAGATTGAGACATAATAATTTATCGCGAGATAGTACTGGAAGTACAGTGACCCTTTGAAGAAGTATTTTGATGATTAGCTGAATTTTGAAATAATGTCAGAAACAGACAAGATAAACAATGGGTCGGGAAAAAACAAGCATTAATAGAATTAGACGTGAATTCAAAAAACCTACCGCGATGAAACAAAATCATTTGTATTCAGATTCACATTTGTATGAGACTCCCGCTAGAATTATCCTAGGAAATACACCATCAAGTGATTCCTATAACTTTCAGGGGTAAAATAGACATTTCTGACACGTACGAAGGAGGGATCTTCCCAAAAACTCAAAAATAGGACTATAGATAAAGAGCGTACAGATAGAGAGCAAACAGACTCATAAAACGAATCAAGAAGATATAATGACAGAAGGAAACAAAGTAGACCTAGTAGTATAGAATCGATATCCAGCAGAGGGTCACGAAAAAGTAGTCATGTAGATATGACACAATATATATTAAATTTCATGAAGGAAGAAAGAGAGAAAGATAAAAAAGAAAGAGAGAATAGCTAGAGAGCCAAGAGAGGAGAATATTAGAATAGCTAAAGAACGAAATGAGGAGGAAGATATAGAAGAAAGAGAAAGAGACAGAATATCCAGAGAAAAAAGGAGGAGGCTGATAGAATAGCCCGAGAGTGAAAAGAGCAGAATGATAGAATAGCTAGAGAGAAGAACGAGAGAGATCACTAAGAGTTTAAAAGAACCATGATAGGCATAATAGAAGCCCACTGGGGAATTCCAAAAAGAGAAATTTTATCACCACTAACATCTAGGCTGTTGGATGATCATAACAATTTGTGTAAGGATCAATTGAGGAAGACTGAAAGTTATTGGATATGAATTGCTAAGACGGAAAACATGCTACTTTGTTGACTATAAGGGGAGGTGGACCGCCCCAGAAGACAAAATGGGAGGCTAAGCCACCCTGTCGAGAAAACCAAATGCTTGATACTCCAGTTCAAAATGTTGATAATCTCTAAAAATGGAATGCGGAAGCTGCTAAGCCACATAATATTGAAAATAAGACGCGCGAAATCGATTTTTCAGGAAAATTTTTATACAATAGTAAAATTTAGAACACTTATACGGAAAATGCAACACTGACAATTACATACCAAGATGAAACACTCAATGTGCAAGAGAAAGATGAGAAGAAATTTATTGTACGCGTTTTACCTTGTAAGGTTCGAGAAATTTTGGTGCAATATGAAAAGCCAAATTTCGGGATCCAATTCCCAGTTGATGACGATTTATTTAATACTACGACAACAGAAATGAAAACTAAAAGAGAGAAACAAATATTAAAAGGGATTGCAATAAAGAAATGCAGTCAAAGATAGTGGACACTTGATTCCAATTCAGATTTAATGATGATTTAATGTACGCGATTGAAAAATTCGAGAAAAGTAGAGATGAAAAGAGAAATACTAAATAGAGACAAAATTGGCAGATTCAGTCCGCGATTGTGGAGAATAAAAAAATTTAGAGAATTAAAAAACGAGCTTAGGGGAAACAGAGAGGTCCAAGACCCATTGGGAAAATAAAAAAACTACCGTTAGACGAAATAGCTTAGGAGGTAGGAGAAGGTCCAAGACCTATTAAGAAAAACTACAGATAATCCCAAAATAAATTTGAATGGACTACAAAAGGCTGGGGAAAGATTAAAAAATATTGAATTTTGTGGTGGATTGAAAAAGCTTGGGAAGGCATCTAAGATTAGTCCTATCAACTCTAAGGGAGATTTGGTCTCTTTTGGGTAAAGGAGCCTCTTCGGGGAGCCCCTCCAAAGAGTTAGCTAGAGATTTTAGGGGTGGCCCAAGTAGTGGTACACTTGACCTAGAGAGTTGGTCCGTTTGGCCGTCCGATCACGTTACCATACCCTGGATCAAGGTATACCGTAATAGGGTTTTAACATAGTCTATATTTACACTAAGGTAGTGGCAGCCGCGAGGCATTCCATTAGAATATTTGTCGCCAGCGAGGATTTTCCCCTCCAATAAGTTGTGCAGCACCATTTCCACGCCAATATCAGGTGGCAGCCGTGGTTACCAATACAATATTGGCAATAACATTTTTTGGGAAGTTTGATCAGTTTAAAAATTTATAAAAATGTCAAATAATGCAATTCTTGTACGATTTGCAATCAAATCTAAAATCAAATCGATTAGATTGTAGGTGTTGCCGTAGATTATAAGCTCATTCCTTTTACCATCAATTTGTAAATGTTCACTTTCAGCGAAATCTGTCAAGGGTCTTTTACTTTGCTCACAATACAATTGGGTTTATAGGTCTGGAAACTAGTCAAAACTTTAGCCAGTGACAAATCGTTTTGTTCTGGTGGTGGTGGTATTGGTTGTGATGTTGAACTTTCAGAATTTTGAGATGGCATGCAATCAACGATATTTACAATTTCAGCCATATCAGACAAGGTCTATGTGTGCTCGGACAGTGTAAAGGTACGACCGAATGGACACTATCTTAATTCGGACCTGGATTTATGTGTACAGTACATATACCATCTCGGTCTGGAGAAAAATCAATAGTAGGCGGGAGAAAGGTGCATTTTTTCTATCGATCCCAACAGTTTTCTACAAGTCCACATCTCAGCAGTGTTTCTTATGTTTATCTCATGTTTGTGTGAGACAGAATTTTGTTTTTTAAATAGTGTTTAATATCATACTACGAATTTATCTTCCCCCCCATGGCTCGAAGCTGCCGCTCGGCCACTGTAGTTGCCACCGCTCCCTCCGGGGGATCCAGTCGCACCCGGAAGGCCACCAGAGTGACCGCCTTGCCCTCCCCCAGGGAGGATGGTTCCTAATTGCTTTTAACCCCAATTGCCCGTTTTTGTAAATATGTCGTTTAAAATTTGTTTCGTGCATTTATTCTCATTAAAGGAAATATCATTAAAGAAATTTGACAGCGAGAAGAGTAACATGTATGAGTTTAGAACTCCTCTCAGATCGTTGGTTTGCGGGCCATCGATGTCTGGCAAAATGACATATCAACAAAAAGAATTCAAAATCATAATAATTTTTTTAATCCAAAAAACATCTATTATTGCTATTGCGTGTGGCGAGAATCCTATGATAAAAATAAAGGCTATTTCACCAGACACAAATTTCATGCGGGGACTTGAAGTTTTTAATATTATTGAACCAAAATCATGATTTACTATTGGAGATTTAGCTGAATCCATTGAAGAATGGTCCAAGGAGATGCTAAAATTATTCACGGTTCGATCTCATCATGAAAAAATTCCGTAAACGTCATTCTCCGCAATCTCTTTAATCAGAGCAAATGTATGAGCATACCTACTTTGAATTGTACTTACTATATTATCTACAGGGTTGTTTGTGGTTGAAGTTCCCTCATTACTTAAAAAAAAACAAATACATCCCGGAGAACTGAAATTTCTAATCTCGGGATACAATCAGGCTACGAATAAACCCTATGGTTACATTCTATCGGATCTCAATCAAAACATATCCAAATTTTTAAGTGTAGTCACTGATATTTTTTACAATAAAGTTTTTGTGTATTTACCAGTAAACAGTAAAAAGGTCAGTAGTTGCTATCATGACACTGAAGAAACTAAATGAAAAAAGAAATTTATTTTCCGTCCTTACTAATTCAAAACCTCGGCTTAGGAAGGCTATACTCAAACATGATGTTGACAAAGAATTCATTAATCTCCAATCAGAGCTTTGTTTAAATTTAACGGAATGAAATTTTCAACTGCCGGAAGTATTTAAGTAACAAAGAAAGCAATGTCTTTCACTTGTACGTGGACTAGCATCCAAAAGTAAGGGAAAGGATTTTAAAAGAAAACGGCTTCCTCAGGTGGGTGGTAGCTTCTTTACATTGCCAATTCTTGCAGGACTTGTGAACAGTATTCTCTAAGAAATGGCCAAACCTTACAAGCTGACACCAAAAGAATTCGCCCTTTCACCAAAAGAACATTTTGAAGACATTGTCAGTAAATTTATTAACAATGAGATGATTGAACGTTGAAAAATTACTTTTTCTTCAAGACGCCCTTCGACGAGTTTACAGGCATAAACACTACCGCGAAAGACCACTCAAGTATTTGAAGAATTCAAGCCCTATCTAAAACGAATTTGTTGTATACCTTTCCACCCTTTTCCCACCTTCTTCCCCCTTCCACCTCTTACAAAAATCATTTTTAAATTTACTTACATTAACGTCTAAACGTTCAATAAATAGAACCACAGACCCACTGCCTTTTTATTATAGTTGTCTACTTTATTTAAAATACTGCCCACCCATTCCAAAAATACACCCTCAATATTATGTAGGTATGGGTGAAGTGATTGCATTTTAGTTTCCATATAATGTGAATACACTTCACCCGACTTTTCATTTAAATCAAAAAATTTTTGCAATGGACGCTTTAATGCTATCCCTTCCTCTCCTCCTCCCCCAAATCTGTCTTTCAAGAAGGGTTCGAATCTCGCCTGCATAGGAGTGCACTATGTCTGTATGATCCGAAAAGATACTACCGCCAATAAGTGAGTTAAAGTGTTCGCCAGACTCAGCCCTAACGATATAAACATTATGAAAGGCAGAATTAGTCTAGTAAAAATCCGAGAATCTAGGGGGTGAACCGCTACCACTTTGTCCTACTCCCCCTGCTAACCCTCCTCTCGGTCACTGAGAAGGTTGAGGAAGAGGGGTTTCTCCCTGGTGTGCCTGCACTTTATCGGGATCGTTGGGTGTTAGTTGGTCTTCCACCCACGCATACTCCTTGCCAAACCTAAGATAAGTTATGAGACCATCTAAATCAAAGAAAGGAGGAGCTATACTATTTAGATACACCAACTACTACTACTACTAACAACTCACCGCAGCACCAAGCAGCCTGAGGCCGAAACAGCTATGCACGCTCCTCCTCCAACCCAATCTATTCAAAGCCTCCCTTTTTACACCTGCCCATGAAGTTCCCACTTCCTTTAAATCTTCCTTTATGACGTCCTCCCACCCCAGACGGGGACGACCTGCTTTCCGTTTAGCCCTAGATGGTTGGCCGAAAAGAACAATCTTCGGCAATCTGTCATCCTTCATTCGCACAACATGCCCTAACCACCTCAAGCTTTCTTTCATTATAGACCTAGAAAGCGGTATTGAACCATATTTTTCATATAGCCTTTTGTTTGAAATACGGTCAGTCAGTCGGGCTCTCAGAACAATCCGTTGGCAAATTATCTGAAAAACATTTAGCAAATCTTCATCTGCTTTTCGGACCGTTCATCCTTCAAAGCCATATTTGAACATTGTCGTCACTGTAGCTTCTAATATTCTAATCTTCGTTTGCAGACTTATCTTCCTATTCTTCCAAACTTTTTTTAACTATGAAAAAACACCCTGAGCCTTGGCTATTATACTTTTAAAATTTTCACTGCTCCCATTGTCTTTACTAATAATACTGCCAAGGTAAGTTAATCTGTTAACCTGCTCAATCGTTCTATTACCAAACGTCACCTTTTCATCTTCGCTTTTTCCAAGCCTTAGCGACTTATTCTTCTTAGCAATAATTTTTAAACCTATACTAGCACCCTGAACTCGCAAAACCTCTAAAACTTCATTCATTTTGCTCAAACTTTCATCTAGGATGCTTAAATCATCAGCATAATTCAAGTCCAGGAGAATTTTTCCTCCCCATTTGATTCCGTGGTCTCCCATTGCCTTTCCTGTGCTCCTTAAAACAAAGTCAATCAGAATGATCCATACAAATGGTGACAGAACACTACCCTGCGTAACTCCTGATTAAATACAAAACTAGCTGCTAACCTCATTTCCTACCTTAACCGCAGCAGTGTTATTCTCGTACATAGCACTAATCACTTTAATGTATTTGTCTTGGATACCATACAAGAATAAAACCTTTACTAAAGCTCCTCTATCAACAGAATCGAACGCTTGCTCATAATCTATAAAACTGAGGACCAAAGGTGTTTGAAAACTTAGGCACTTCTCAATTATTAGCCTAAGAGTGAAAATTTGGTCAACACATCCTCTACCTTTTCTAAAACCACACTGCTCTTCTCTTAAAACTTTGTCTATGGCATCTCTCAGAGACCAGACTAAAACTTTGTCTACGGCAACTACAGAGACCAGACTAATGCCTTGATAATTACCACACTCACTTTTATCACCTTTCTTATAAAGTGGCTTAATTAAGATTTTCCTAAAATCGTTAGGTATTTCCCCTTTTTCAAAAATTATATTTATAATTTTCAGTAACTTATGCCTAACCTCAGAGCCACCATATTTAAGAAACTCATTTACCACCCTATCAGCACCTGGAGCCTTATTATTTTTTAATCCTTTTAGTACTGTTGCTAATTCCTCCTCACAAAACGAATCTTCCTTCACATCCAAGGTATCACAAACTTTTCAATGTCATCATAGAGATTGTAACCCCCTTGAGCGGTGATAGTGTCGCTAGGTGAACCTAAAAAATTATAACAACTTATTTTCTTCTGAAACACTTATAATTTTAACCTATAAAAGAATATATTAACCTGTAAAAAGAATTTATCATTAGCCTGTAATTTTTAAAAGGGTAAACCCCTCCTAGCATTATCGACAAAGGTTCACAACACTTGCCGGTTAATATAACCGGTAAACAAAACGTATAGTTGTATTTACGAGGGGTATGACCCCCTTCCCCCTCCCAACGGCATTGAATAAGGTTCCCAATAGTCTCATTATTTTACCTTTGAAATGGTACAGTTTTTTTAGCAGAAAAAGTCTTGAACCCCCTTCTTCATTCTTTTGGTATCTATGAGTCTTAAATAAGTATGATTTCACCTACGGGAGGAGGGGTATCAATTTACCAGGGGTGGTGCTCGGTTCTTCACTAAACCAATCCTTGAATAATTTATTCCCCCATTCCAGTTCAACATCGTTATCCTTCATTGCTGGCATTTCAACGAGAACCTGGAAGAAAATAATCAAAAGTTATTTTTATTTTTGACACATTTTGATAATAACCTGAAAGGAAATAAATTATTAATCTGAGGCTCAGGGCTCTTAAACCCACTATGATGCTCCTTGATAATGATGTCAAAAATAACACTAGGTGAATCTAAAAGTATGATTAACACCATATTTTCTTTTTGAAATGGTACATTTTTAGCTTGAACAGGAATATATTATTTTAACAGGGATGAAAAAACCCATAACTATTTCTTTGAGGGTCAGGGGTCTCTCGAATAAGCTCCCCCCCCCCGATAACCTATTACTTTTTCAGCATCCCGCCATGCATAAAAATTAAAACGTTAAGTTTTTACCCCTAAAACACACAATAACCCTTGAGCTTTTGTTTCGAGAAATATCGTTTTGCTGTCTATGACTCAAATAATTACAATTTTACTTACGATAGGGTTGGCAATATTGGTGTCACCTTGTACTGGTGGCAGTGAAGCCTCCGCATTCTTGCCTTGGTTATGAAGGGCAGAAGGCCTCACATTTTCAATGCTTTGCATGCTGGGACCAGCTCCTGCATCACATGCCCTCGTTTTCTTTGCGGGAGGAAACTTCTCCTTGCCGGGGTTCTCCTGTAATAAATTTTTTCTGAAATTTTACAAATAACTTGACGCTTAAAAAATTATAATTCCAACAAGTCTTATGTTTCCCTTAAGTCTGCTTCTAATAACCCACACAGAACCAAAAATACTTTACTTATGTAGCAGCAAATTTAGAGCGTATCCCTTTTTGCTTACACTATGTAAGGTGGAGTGAGGGCTTACACAAAAATAATTATTATAGTCAAAAAGGCCCTTGTTTAACTGTATGTATTTACAAATTTAAAGAAAAACACTCCCCATCCCCTTTATCTAATGTGGATATAACACACTTTTTATATTAATATTTTATGTAATGATTCAACTACATACAAAAATCCATCAAATCTAGTTCACAATAGCAGATACGGAAAAAGATCCGTTTGCTCAATATACAGCAACCTTTTTCTGCAATTAATTAAAAAAAAAAATTTCCATAAAATAAAATTTTAAAAGAAAAGTAAAGAACTCCACTAAACCAAAACTGTGCAAAAATTAAATAAAATAATCTACCAAGCGTGAGACTATAACAAATCAGCATCGATAAATAAATAAAACTCAAAACGAGCAGTAATTACAATAAATAATCGAGTCAAACTCAAAACGAGCAGAAATTAACATAAGTTGGGCTTAAAACCTCTATGCCTTCCCAAAGCCAGAACATAATTTGCACTTTACTGAAAAAAAAATAAATGTTTTTACTTTTAGAACTTTAATAAATCAAATATTATTAAGATTTTGATTACTAAATATCAGTAATTTATATTAAACTGACAATGCACATTCATTTGTATTTTTTTCAGTAAAGTGCAAATTATGTTCTGGTCTTGGGAAGTCATAAAGGTTTTGAGCCCAACTTATGTTAATTTCTGCTCGTTTTCAGTTTGACTCGGTTATTTATTGTAATTTCTGTTTGTTTTGAGTTTCATTTATTTATCGATGCTGATTTGTGGTAGTTTCACGTTTGGTAGATTTTTTGGTTTTATTTGGGTAAATGAATGGCTGGGGAGGGGGTGGGCATTCGGCCTCTTATTACCTTCGACTATTAGTAAGGGCACTAGGTCTCTCAATTTCCAATCCAATGAGCCCTTTTTGAAATTTCTACGACAACACTTTCTATAAAAACCTTATATGCCCCCATGCATAGCTTACAACCATTGCCCCAAGGGTTGTGGGGGATTGTCCTGCTCAAAACATATTTTCTATCTGGAAATCAACTACGCTGAACAAATTGGCTATCTCAAAATTGTGATTGGACGTGTTTGGGGGGAATGATGGGCTGTGAGCGGGAGGGGGCCTAGTTGCCCTCCAATCACTTTCGACCATTAAAAAGGGAACTATCCCTTTGAATTTCCAATGGAATGAGCCTGTTTTGAAGTCTCTACGACACCGCCTTCTATAAAAACCTTATATGCCCCAGGGCATAACTTAAAACCCTTGCCCCGAGGATTGTGGGGGAGTCTCCTCCTCAAAAAGATATTTCCTATCTGGAAATCAACTACGCTGAACAAAATAGCTATCTCAAAATTTTGATTGGATGTGTATGGGGGAATTATTTTCGTGGGGGGGGGGCTAGTTGCCCTCCAATCACTTTTGACCATTAAAAGGACACTAGCCTTTTGAGTTTCCAATCTAATGAGCCTTTTTTGAAGATTCTACGACAACGCCTTCTATAAAGACCTTATATGCCCCCAAGGCATAACTTAAAACCCTTGCCCTGAGGGCTGTGGGGGAGTGTCCTCCTCAAAAAGATATTTTCTATCTGGAAATCATCTATGCTCAATAAAATAGCTCTCTCGAAATTTTGATTGGATGTGTTTGGGGGAATGATGACCGTTGGGGGGGGGGGGGCTAGTTGACCTCCAATCACTTTCGACTATTAAAAAGGGCACTAGCCACTCCAATTTCCAATCGAATGAGTCATTTTTGACCTTTCTACGACAACTCCTTCGATACGAAGTGCCCGGTTATAGAGGAAAAAAAAAACACATTGTGCCCACATCGTTCTTTACTTAGGTAGCGCTAGCGCGCTGCCTATGATTAGTTAATGGTGTGCGTCAGCGAAAAATATTCACGGTAATGTCTAACCCAAATAACTGACGGGTGTTAATTAACTCGTGTTTACCCATCCATCAGAATAAGCTTCGATTACCAAAGGGCTTTTGAAATAGAGAACATATATTTTGACGGTAAAGTCATTTTTGGCGCGAGAAAATAAGATTATTATACCTCTGATAAAACTCTTTTATAGGGAAGGCGCTAAGTTTTTACTTATTACTTTTAAACGGAGAATTATATCAGCTCAAATTTAAGCATGAACCTGTTATTTTTGGCGGGGAGGAGATTAACCCCATACTTAATGTACTTAGAACTTACCTGTAGGTAGGCTCGAATCATATCCTTTTTAAAATTCTTCTTTCACAACTCATTTAGATTGTTAGACTGATGAATTTCAACGTTTATGCACAGATTTTATACTCTGAGGGAAGAATGGAATTTTCCGGTCCATTACCCGGTAAGAGAAAAAACAAAGCCATGTAGCGGGAAAATATCTGCTGTTTCTATTTGTTACAAATTTGAGGATCAATACCTAACTAGGTCGCATAGGGACACCTTTGTTGGAAACACTGAAAATAAATATTTGTTATAAATGTGAGAATCAATACAAGTCTAGATCACATAAAAATAAAAGCCTTTGTGTGTTAGTAGCAGTGAAAACAAACATCCATTATAAATTTAAGAATCCAAACAAAGCCCTGTTTAGGCCACACCAAAAACCTATGTCATCATCATGCGTAAACAATGAAGTAAGGGGTACTATTGCCATTTTTTACATCCTGGAGCTCCCCACTTGACTAGCGTCTTAAAGGAGGCCCTGAGGGAAAAATATCTTGAAGTAAAATGTTTTAAAGAAAAAAAAATTTTAAGAAAAAAATCCTGGGATAATAAACGTCTCGAAGAAAAAAATTGTCGAAAGAAGAAGGTCTCGAAGAAAAAAATATCTCGAAGAAAAAACGTCTTAAAGAAAAATTTTTTGAAGAAAAAAACGTCTCGAAGAAAAAAAATATCTCGAAGAAAAAAATCTTGAAGAAACTTTGTCAAATATTCAGTAGCTTAAAAAAGTACTGGAGTAAAATAAAGGTAATCTGAAATTTAAGTATTTCTGTGGTCAGGGGCACAAATTAGATGAGGTTTAGGGGGAAATTGCTTTAGTTGTTTACCCCCCTTAAATTTTGAAGAACACATTTTGTGTTTTTTCATTTATAAAATTCAAAAAACAATAAAATTCCCCCTTCAAGATTTTGAAAAAATTAAATTTCCCTAAATTTCCACTAAATGGTGCCTCAGTATAGTAAAGATACAGTACATTAAAAGAAAATTATCTCAAGATGAACTAAAATGTAAAGTAATTTTTATAATAATAGATGTTTTATCACAAACTAATAAGAAAACAAAGAATTATTGAAACTAAAAAGAAACATGTCATCTCAAAAAGTTGTAAAAACTAAAAAATAATCTTCGGCTACAAGGAAAAATCGAAATTTTCAAAGACTAAAACTGCAAGCTTGAGGTGGTAAAATTTGGTTTATTTTAGTTATGAACTGTCGTGATATGAAAGTTTTCTTTCAAACAGTCATGACCATCAAACATCATTACTGTCCCAAGTTTTAACCTTTAGTATTTTTTAATCAGTTTTTCCTTGTAAAAAGGTTGGAATAATTTCTCAAAGTAATCTTTTGACTATATTATTTATTTTGAAAAACAATAAGAAATATTATTGCAGCAAATGATGACCTCCATAAGAGGTCATCAAGTATTATAGTATAGTGAAGATAATGTAAAAATGAAAATAGAGTTCAATATTATATTCAAAACCGGAATTTCAGCCTTGAAGCAATGTGGGTAGGGGTCTGTCACTTTTTGATGTAACTGATAATTATTCTCTTTATGATTCCAACCTTTCTCTTGGCATAAAAGGCCTCCAAAATCCTTGAAATATAAAGTTTTGTTTCAATATCCAAAAAAAACTTATTATTATTCCTCTATCATCAACAGAAATTACAATGTAATTCTTAAGGGACTATTCTTGAAGCAGTCATAAAGGAGATTCATGGGTATGAAAACAACTTCCTTAGGCCTATTTTTAGCATCTATTTGGTTTTCATTCTCAATATCAATTATTAACAAAAACTTAACACAACCACATCCCCTCAGAATGCTACGGTATGAAGTGGAGAAGGGATAATCAAATAAATCCACAAAATAAAAAAAAAAATAGTTTACGTAATAAGGATTTAAAAAAAAAACTTGACTACAACATCATATACGCTGTTTCCATTAACTTAATACTCAACTCCTTCCTTAAGACACATCAGTCAAAAATTAGAATACAAATAATGCTGATACTAATATCTATGATTTAATGCTGTTTTGCCAAGGCAATTATATATCCTAACAATGTAATCACTAAATTCATGCTAAGAAAATAATTCATTTTTCAGCAACCTTTTAAATTTAGTTAACATTACAGCTACTTTTACTTTCCTCATCACACTTATTCCATAACTTAGCCCTTCTTAAAACCAGAGAACCCCGACTTAGACGTTTCCTGAATAATAACATAGATTTTATTCACCAGCCTTGTGTCATGGGAAAGAGGCTCATTAATGTGTGTGAACAAGCCTAGAAAAGGAGTGGACTTACCTTTGACATAATTATACATGAAAACACCAGTACAAAAAATCACAAAGAGCAGCCGCTGGAAGTATTTCAAACTAGACATGAACCTCAAGACGAGATTCAGAAAAGCTTATATTAGCAAGTATTCTAGCAACAATATTTTGATATACTTTGACGAGGAAAAGGATTGAGGAGAAAGTCCAGAACCATACTGAACTACAATACAAAATATAGGTGTGGGTTAACCTAAAATATAATATGTAGATCTCGGGTCAAAAATGTCCTCGGGTCAAAAATGTTTTTTTTTCTAATAATACCTATACTTCTAACTAATATATTTCAAGCTTTCTCGCATGACCTTTCAATGAGAGTGATTGGGCCGCAATAATTCCAAGATACCGAAAACTTGACATCCTTTGGGATAAAAGGCCGCCAGCTGCAACTGAAGATATCTATGGATAACAATCGAGGGACTTTCAAAAAACTACAAGATTAGTCTTATTCAGGGTTGCCACCCCTAGTGATTTATCACTATTTCTGGCGATTTCTATATTCTCTAAATAAAAAATTCACTATATCAGCACATAAATCAGTAGACTATTGAAGAAAATCACTAAATCAACCAAAAAATCCCTAAAATCTAATGATTTTTTTCTCACTTGATGTCAACCCTGATCTTATTGATATCAATAGTAATCTCGGTGGATCTTATCCAGATGGATGTCCTCTGAATAGTATTAAAAAATAAAGAACCACCAATTCAGTCGTTTTTGGAGACACAATTAGAGCTGTATGGTCAACAAACATCGGAACGGAAATATTTATCTCTTTTTTTGTCAATTCTGAAATCTTATTCACAAGTTACTGAAGAGAAGAAGAGCAATCATTTACGTAAATCAAAACTAAAAAGGGGCCAAAAATAGTCCTTTTTGGTACGCCACGTCTAATAAGTAATGGTTGAGATAATTAGTCAGATATTTTTATTCTTTGTGAATGAACAGAAAGGAAAATAATAGTCAAATTGTGAAATCTTCCAGTACGCCATATCTTCGCTACTTTTCAGCAAGTAAAGAATTATCAGCAGAATCAAAAGCTTTATTAATGTCTTAAAGTATTGTTGCAAACATTATTTGCAAATTTATTCATGAAGAGAGTAAACGGCCTCCCATAATGGACAAGATTGTAAGTAATTGAGGGTGTTGTTAGGGTTATATGGTGCAGATACAGCAAGGACGCTTCCCTCTTATATGTAATGTTGGATTCCACCAGGAAATCCAACATTACAATCCAACATTGGTTGCCTGGTAATACGAACTAGACTCTCAGCCGGGCATACCCACATTGTAGTTGTATTTAGTTTGTAAATAAAAGAGCCTGAACCTGAAAAAACAGACGTGGTGGTTGGAAAACAACTCAGGGAATGTCCTGAGGAAAACTCTGCGCTGTTCAGATCACCCTTGGAGAATCTTTGATTTTCACCTGAGCCTTTGTCATGGAGCGTCATCTTCATTGTCTTATGTATTATTGTACCAATAGGTTTGCGAAACCCTTACTAAATAAGTGACACAGGGACATCTAAATATGGGGAAGCACTTCGCTCAAAGCGTAACCCACTGGTGACATTAGCGGTAAAAAGAATGAACAAGCTATCATTGGTCATCCTGAAATTCACAAATATTTTTGTTATGACTGGCTTCGCGGGCTACAGCAATCATACAGGCAATGACCTTGAACATTAGCCAAACTAATTGAAAGTTAATTTAAGGAAATATTTTCCATATAAGAAGCTATTCAAAAAAGTAAAGAGCTATATAAAACCTAAAACGAGTAAAAAAGTCATAAAATAATCAAAACTTAAAAAAAGCTGAAATTGCTTTGAATAAATATTGAAACCCAAAATGAACAGGAATGAAAAAGAAAAATTACTTCACGCATGAACATAACATATTCGGCTATGGAAAAGTGATGGGAATTAAAATAAACAATCATGTCAAATTTGAAACGAATAGAAAATATTAGAAATAAGAATAGGACTACTTTTTACTCTTTCAAACAAGAGTGGAACAGCATTCCCAAGCGTTCCAATGGATAAAGAATAAAAGAAAAATCAAAAAATAAACCAAGAGAAAGATACGCACATTGAGTCTGGGCTGATCTGTGGCATCAGCTCAATCAGATGTTCTGGTTGTATTTGAAAAAAGACTGCATTGAAAAACGTCTCCATTTCTGAAAAATAAAGGTAGTTAGCAAGAGAAGAGTATAGTGTGAGAAAATTATTCACCAACAGCATAAACAGCGTGGTGATAAACGTCTAGGGCAGCTCTTAGACAGCAGAAACTTTGGCAAATGACATTCATATAATTTTATTCATTGTAGAAAAAATTAATTCCAAAGAAAATCTTGTTTGTGCGTTGCTTAAACTAGACTTTTTATATTTTTAGTATTCTGGATGCTGAATCTTTTCAGTGTGTTCTGCTACTCTGAGCAATCTCTCACCAAACTGTTTTATTTTTCACCAAATCTTATTTCTTATACTCCACGTACATCAAATACTGTGACGGGAGGGGGGGCGGGCTAAGACATTGTTATTTAACATATAATGATCTTTTCAAAACAATTCAAATAGGCGTCGTAAAAGGTATATGAAAAGTCAATCCTATTCCCATCAAGGCATTGAGATGAAGGTTGTTTTTTTTCATTATTCCATTTGTCTGGGAAACTTCTTTTAGCTAATCATAGGCGGCACAATAGCGCTGTGAAAGTGAAGAGTTACATGGCTTCCATGTATTATTTATTTGTTTTTCTATTAACCAGGTCACTTCATTTGGGAGAAGTGGACATAAAGGTTTTGGGGCTGATTTTTCTAGTACTTTCTTAAGTTTAGAAAAGCACTGGATGGCTACCAGCCCCCATCCATCCCCCTTTTTGGCTACCCCCTCCTAAAACTCAAAGATATCTGGTCTAAATTTTAATATAGCTATTTTTCAAAATAATCAAAAGGTCAAATGGATTAGGCTAAGGAGATAACATGATCTTTTATATCCCCTACTTTAACGGCCGTAAATATTTTAAGTTTTGCATTACTTACATACAGGTTTTCAAACAGTTTGTGGTAACTAACTGTAAGTAAGGAGTGGCCCGCCTCAATAGTAACCCATACTCTAAAAAAGGCTACGAGCCTGAGAAAATTTGCCTGATTTTCGAAAAAAGGAGGAAACATCCCTAAAATTCAGAGATATTTAATAAAAATCCCACCATCAGATTTAGCGTATCAGAGAACCCTCCTGTTGAGGTTTCAAGGTCAATCTGCAAAAATGTGGAATTTTGTATTTTTTTTGCCAGAAGAAAGATCACGGATGTGTGTTTTTTTTTCAGAGGTAATGGTATTGACCCAGTGGTCCTAGAATATAAGAAGAGTGCTAATTCGAACGGAAATTAAAAGCTCTAGTGCCTTCTTTAAGTAACCAAAAAGATTGGAGGGCAACTAGGCCCCCTCCCCAACCCCTTTTTTCTCAAAATCATCCGATCAAAATTTTGAGGTAGCCATTTCGTTCATCATAGTTTAAAGACCGAATAACTATGCTTTTTGAAATATCATGACCCCCCCCCCAGTACCTGGGGAAAGGTCTTTAAGTTACAAAAATTGCCCATTGTTTACGTATAGTATTTGTTATTGGGAAGTATGCAACCACTTTTCGGGTGGGGGGACGAATTTTCTGCTGGTGGGATTTCCACGGGGATAACTTTCCATGGGGAGGGAAGTTTCCAGGGGATGAATTTTTCAGGGGAAATTTAACGCAGAAGGAAATGGCAAATTCCTTCAGCGTAAAATTTTCCCTGGAAAATATGCTAATTCTTATGTCTTGCTTTCTCTTAGCCGACTCAATTTTGCGCGTGGAGATGTTAACGGTAACCGTCCGGGGTAAATTTTCACCAGGATTGAATTGTCTAGAAAGTAAATCCGTGGGGAGGAGGGATTTTTCCATGGGGAGAAGGGATTTTTCCGTTGAGTTGGAGCCAGATCTTTAGACATTATTTCAAAATCGATCAGAAATTAAATATAAAAGGTCAAGTTTTTTCAGCTGAAAGCAAGGAGTAACATTAAAACTTAAGAATAAATGAAATTATTACGTATGCGAGGGGGATGCTCCTCCTCAACGCCTCGCTCTTTACGCTTAAGTTTGAATTCTGCCCAATTCTTTAAGAACGACTTCTGGAACACAAGGGTCGTTTAATTAGAACAATAAGTAACCTTTTTAAGAGTAAGTCTTGTTATCCAAAAAATATGAAAAAAAATCAAGTCTTTTCAACTGAAAATAAGGAGTAAAATTAAAACTTTAAACGAAGAGAAATTATTACATAAAGGAGGGGGGTCCCTCATCAGCACCTCACTCTTTACGTTAAAGTTTTTCGGGAGTTTTAAAAAAGCTACTTATTGCTCTATTTCTACTCCAAAAGGAGCTCCTTAGCTACGCTTTGATTTAAACTGAGATAGATTCCTGACTTCGCCTCGATTGACCAAGAGTAACATAAGTTAATGTTTTCTTTCGCCTGGATTGACACCAAACTAAATAACGGGTAATTGTGACACAATAGTGATGAAATTATTAGACAATATAGTAGATGACGATTATAGGCAGAGCCAGGACCGTCAAGAGAGGCCCAAACTCCAGAATCAGAGGCAAGGCTATAGCGTTGCCTATTGTAAAGGCCATTCAGCTCCAATGTTTTATTAATTTTTTTCTCCCAGAGGCACTTCATATGGAAGGGTTCGTCATGTAAACTTCAAAGAAGGCTCATTCGATTGGAAACCGAGAGTTCTAGTGCTCTTTTTAAGGGTCAAAAGTGACTGGAAGGCAACTAACACCCCTTTTAAGCCCACTATTACCCCAAACACATCCTATCAAAATTTTGAGATAGCCATTTTTTCTACGAATATGATTTCCAGATAGAAATTATGTTTTTGACGAGGACACTCCCCCCATCGCCCTCATGGCACGGGTTGTAAGTTATGCCCTGGGGGCTTATAAGGTTTTTATAGAAAGTTTTGTTGTAGAAACTTCAAAAAGGACTCATTTGATTGGAAATTCAAAGGGCTAGTGCCCTTTTTAGTAGTCGAAAGTGATTGGAGGGCAACTAACGCCCCTCTCACGCCCACCTTTTCCCCAAACATATCCAATCAAAGCTTTGAGATAGCCATTTTGTTTAACGCAATTGAAAATTCTGGAAATTAGGTAATTGAGGATGACAACCTCTCCAGAACCCTCAGGGCAAGGGTTGTAAGTTATGCCCTGGGGGCAAATAAAAGTTTTTATAGAAAGCATTGTCGTAAAAATTTCAAAACGGGCTCATTCGATTGGAAATTTAAATGGCTAGTGCCCTTTTTAATAGTCGAAAGAGATTAGAATGCACTAAAACCCCTTCCAAGCCCACCATTTCCCCCAAACACATCCAATCAAAATTTTGAGATAACCATTTTGTTTAACGTATTTGACACTCCCCCCTACAGTGTTCAGGGCGAGGTTTATAAGTTATACTCTGGGGGCATATATGGCCCTTATGGAAGGAATGCTCGTATAAACTTCAGAGAACACTCATTTGATTGGAAATTGAAAGTTGTAGTTCCCTTTTTAAGCGTCAAAAGATATAGGAGGGTAACCAGCCCCTCCCCCACGCTCTTTTTTCCCAAGCGCCAATGACGCAGTAGGTTTTAGGATTTGACAGTGAGAGAAGGACCCGATACCCAAATTCTTGTTTGTAGTGATTTTTATTCGTTGCAAGCTTGATTTGGATGTTCAATTTAATTTATATTTGTTTTAAGATTTATTTATTCATTTACATTAATATCTATTGTATGTTTGTTTGCATTGATTGTTTATTTAATTTCTGTTCGTTTTAAGTTTCATTTATACTTCAATAGCAAAATATTTTTTTTCGTTTTAAGCTTGATTTTCATATTCAATTTACTCACTTACTCGCTTTAAGATCTATTTATTCATTTATATTATTACTTGTTGTATGTTTTTGCTATGATTGTTTATTTAATTTCTGTTCGTTTTGGGTTTCATTTATTCTTTAATAGTAATTCTGGTCGTTTTGAGTTTTAATTTTAACAGGTATTTTTGTCTGTTGAGCTTAAGTTTAAAATGGCCTTTACTTTTCTTTGAAAAAACTTATTTTTCGGAAAGTTTTTTTTTAATTAATTTCCAGAAAAGGGGATCTCAAATAGCTATTATGTACTATTTAACACAGACTACCCTCAATTAATAGCCAGTTACAACATTTGGCTGATAACTTTAAAACGGGGAGAATTAGTAGGTTTGTCTCAAAATGACAGTCAATAACCAGTGATTTGAATATTGCAGTTTCAGGCTATGAGACTGAATGTGAGAAAACACCATTGAAAGCTTTGAAAATAAAGAACACAAGTTTTACTTTTGAAGAATTACAGGTTGTAAGAGAAGACGTTTATATTTTATTGCATAAAGGTGTTATTGTTAAAGCATCAAGTTCAGAAAAAAGGAAATACTTTTTTTTAAGTGTGTTTTTACGGTTCCGAAAAAAATAGTTCTTCTTGATTTATGCTAACTTTAGAAAAGCGTTAAATACAGCTATTTTAAAATGGAAAGTGTTCAATCTGCGCTTTAGCTAATGACAAAAAACTGTTACCTGGCCTCTGTAGACCTTGTTGATTTTTACTATTCATGTCCTGCTGATCTTAATTAGCAGATATGGTTTTGTTCTGAAATAGATTGTTGCTAAGCTTACACATTTTTGCCAAATAAATTGTCAACAGCCCGAGGGCTCTTAAGCGGCATTCACAAGCATGTCTAGCTAGAATTCCATGTCTAGCCCCGTGTCTAGCCAGAATGCAATGTCTAAACAACGACCCTTCACAAGTAAAATTCGATGCTTAGCCAGACACGCTAGACAAGGCGCTTTGCTAGACATTGAGTTCTAGACTCTAGAACTCAATGTCTAGCATTTTCGATTGCAACCAATCAGAATTTTTCAAGTTCCGCTATTTTCATCATTTATGTTTACATTTTTAAACCAAAATTTAATTTTTGTTTTCTCATTAATTTGTTTTAATTTTAGGCAAATATGCAACACCAGACATTATAGTGAAGCACACTAAGGCAATTGTTTCGCTTATTTCATCCATTATCTTGTGACAATAAAAATAGGGATTGCAAATTTGAAACTTTCGTCTGCATAAGCTCTCTTGATTGGCTAGAAATGACAATTTGAAACTAAATTTCTAGTTTTTGCTAAGCACCGAATTTTACTTGTGAACGGTCGTTGCCTGGACATTGAATTCTGGCTAGACACGTGTCTAGACATAAGATTCTAGCTAGACACGCTTGTGAACGCCACTTTACAAAAATTAAAACTCAATTTTTCCATACTTTGAAGAAAAAGTTATTTATCTGTTGTTTACTTGGACAACTTGGAAGGTTACTTTTAAAAGTACAATGTCTATGAAGCAGTCAAATTACCGTCAGTTGGGGTTTTTGGTTCACCTGGAAAAGTCACTTCTTATTTCAAGTCAGCAAATAAAAATTTTTGGGTTTTCTGTTAGATTCGCAATCAATGCGTTTTTTCCTGAAAACTCTGGGATTTGGGTACAAACATTCTCAGTTGAGAATTGACCCCGATCCAAGAACTATCAGTAACTCCAGGCTTTCTTGTTTCAACTTTCTTGTTTCAACCTTTATAGCAGTGGATATTGATCGAAGAACAAATCTTGGCTCTTTGAGCCCTGAGTTTTATACTCATGCTCGATGTGGCTCTCGGAGCCCTGAAATTAGTTCTAGGAACACAAAATCTATTTCTCAGAGCCCAAACATAGGGTCTAGAACCACCAGAACAGGCTCGGTGTGCCCCATAAAAATTCATCATCAAAAAATGACAGAAAGCGGTAGGTTTCTCTAGAAAAGCACAAAGGCAAAAGATTAAATGAAAGCACGTCAAATGACGGTCTCTTTAAACAGATTTCTGAAGAACGTTCTAGAACGTTCTAAAGAGGGTCCCAAGATCCATAAAAAAAACTTGCCAAAGTTGTAAACAGAGCTTCCTCTAAGCCTCTGGAAATAGGAAAGCTCAAGGATTTCTTTGAGCGCCACCCTAAGCATACGAGTACCGATAAAATTGTCCCAAGGTGAACAGGGAAATTTCGGCTATTTTTTCATCACAGGCTAAATAGACGAATGTTAAGGCATTTCAAATGCAGTGGACTATTGTCCACTCAACCTTTTTGTATCTTAGAAATAGCAAATGCGATTCTGCAGGTTGAAAATCATGATATTAAAGCAAGGTCGTCAAATACCTATCAGATACAGTTC
This sequence comes from Artemia sp. Qi Xiang Cuo, assembly GCF_049724085.1. Classification (NCBI taxonomy): domain Eukaryota; kingdom Metazoa; phylum Arthropoda; class Branchiopoda; order Anostraca; family Artemiidae; genus Artemia; species Artemia sp. Qi Xiang Cuo. Next base: position 69,914,582 of record NC_142797.1, on the reverse strand, counting down.
ACGTGCTTGGCCTCACCAATTATGATCTCAGTCTAAAAAGACATCATGCGTTGAAATTCAAGTGAGTCCTGATCCCACGGTAGCATTAACTTTATGCGCTCCTGAAGCCAAAGTGACAAAGTTTTGTATTTGGCAAGGATGTTGCCAAAACAACGTCCAGAGCAAATCCATGGTTGAAAAAATCATTTGGAAGACAAAAAAAAACGTGCAAGAAGGGCCTACTGCTATTGTCACTGGCAAAACAAGGCTCCCTGTCCAAACTATCGCAGAAATTAGGGCCCATATTTTACCGGAAAGCAGAGTCGTGGAATATACACGTACTAAAACACGCGCAGGGTGACTTTGCGGCCAAGCTCACTTTAACATCCGATTTAAGTTCGAAACTGCAATGGCGATTGCATATGGCCAAACATTATTCTAAAGCAATTGGGCCTAGATCAGTAGACAAACATTTATGTAGAGATACATGGAAACTAGGCTAGGCACTTGTGGAGGAATATTCCATGAAAACGGCCACAGATAAATGCTCCTCGGAAGAAAAGTGATTTAACATCAATGATTTTGAACAAAAACCTGTTTAGCTGGGATTAAAAGGTGGCTCAGGGTAGCAAAGACATGCAGGCCCGGATGCGTTCAAACAATACAACCACAGTGGCATAAAAAGAATAAAAAGAGATCAAAATCTGAGTTTTGTAGTTATTTTGCAAATAAGGTCTGGCAGCTACTATTGCAAAGAAAAGGGTGGATATCTGCAGAACATTTGACTGGAGTGGCTAATATCACTGGTAAAGGGTCATGAAAATTTGATAATGTAAAGGATTTTATGGGACTCTGGAATATTTGAAATTTGAGCTCTGTGGTATCTCAGTGGATAGACATTGATTTGGGGTCAAAACGGTGAAAATTTCAGATTAAACCATTTGTTTCTTGGAAACCAGACCCCGAATATTCTTTTTGTAGATACATTGGTAACGAGTTGGAAGCCTCATTTCCTCTATGCCCTTTGGTTTGCCCTCTGAAACCCTTCAGGAGGTAGAAACAGATCAAGCAACAGGTATTTTGATATTTCGAAACTGGGCCATACAAGTTTAGTAATTCTTACTATTAGGGCTTTTAGTAGAAATTCCCAAACTTCTACCTACCGATGTTTTTACTTTGTCTATCGCACAAAAAAACTGACCTTGCACCATTCAGTGTTCAAGACGTTACGTCTAGTGACTTTTGTCGTCTCTGGCATGGTTTTTTCCACCAAGGATATTCTCCTTCCATATTCGATATTATCATGGATGGATGGCGGGATTCAACTAAGCGCCAGTACAGGATTTGCATTAAAAAGGGTTGAATTTTGTAGAAGAAACTGGACACAGCCCATGGAGGCAACTCTACTGGAGACCCTGACCTTTTTTACGGAGCTTTTTCACTCAGGTGTGGAATATAGTGCTATCAATACTCCAAGCAGTGCTTTATCGGCAATTTTACCAAGCTTTCATTTGGGCAGTAACCAAATCTTAAGAAGCTCATGAGAGGGGTCTTTAAGAGAAGGCCTAGCTTCCCCAAGCTTTTTAGTATCTGGGATGTAAAACGTGTGTTCGATCTCTTTATATTACCAGCTTTATATATTGAAAATATTCGGTCAAAGTCACTAAACCCAAAATTAGCTGTTTTATTGATTTTATCTGCTTGTGAAAGAACTTAGTTTTCTGTCCAATTCGTCAATTAGCCCTATGACGGTGGAAGTTAAGGCCTAATGACGATGAAAGTTTTTGATTTTCAAATCAATGTGTTATTAAAAACGACGAAAAACAACATTAAAACAGCATTAAAACAATTAAACAACCACAAATCAACGGTTAAATATACGGCCAAATAAACGGCCTTGTCAAGAGTCTTCCCTGTGTCTGCTGACGCATCTAGCTAGTTATGTTAGAATGACGTCATATCCAAATAGATACAAGGTGTTTTTTCTTACATACCGTAATCCTCTACTGCGTTCAAGTCATCTTTTTCTAGATGAATCAAAGAAGTGTCATTCCTTGCAGGCACAGATCTCAGGATGGTGCTCTTGGCACCAGGTCTGTCTCAAGGTCCATCAAATCAACGGTTAATATATGGCCAAATAAACGGCCTTTTCAAGAGTCTTCCCTGTGTCTGCTGACGCATCTAGCTAGTTATGTTAGAATGACGTCATATCCAAATAGAGACAAGGCGTTTTTTCTTACATACCGTAAGCCTCTCCTGCGTCCAAGTCATCTTTTTCTAGATGAATCAAAGAAGTGTTATTCCTTGCAGGCATAGATCTCAGGATGGTGCTCATGGCACCAGGTCTGTCTCGACGTCCCACCTTAAAGCAAGAGTAGTTGGTGTGGATCAAATTGTAAGATATGTAGGCACCGCAAATTCGAAAACGTTTGTAAGGTTCTACGATAAACCAATTGAAAGTGGACAACAGTTATCAGTTTTTAAGAATTACTCTTTGCATATTGTTCTATTTGAAATATCTTACTATAAATGAATTTTTGTATGAATGGGGCTCTTTTTACGAGTAGGGCTATTATTGATTATTAGTGCTGGTTTAGCTCATGCTGAACTTAAAAATCTCAGTTTAACTTAAAGCGTAGCTAAGGCGCTCCTTCTGGAGTAAAATTGATAAATTAAACGAAAACTTACCAAGTTCGAAGTTTGATTGTAATTCTTTTCCAAAGAAGGAGCACCAGCGTAGCTGAGAGTTCAACTGCCCTCCCTTTTTCGCTTTCCGTTGAACTCTCAGCGCTTCATCATGAGCTTAACCACCGCATACTACAAGGACTTTAAAATACTGTTACTCTTGGTCAATCGATGCGAAGGCAGGAATCTATCTCAGTTGAACTTTCAGCTACGTTGGCGCTCCTTCTTTGGAGTAGAATTACAATCCAACTTCAAACTTGGTAAGTTTTCGTTTAATTTATCAATTAAACAACTCTTGTGTTCCAGGAGTCGCTTTTAAAGAATTGGGACACAATTTAAACTTTAGCGTAAAGAGCAAGATGTTTTGGAGGAGCAACCGCCCTCATATACGTAATAATTTCTGTCAATTTTAAGTTTTAATGTTGTTCCATAATTTCAGTTGAAAAAATTTGTTTTTTGTATTTAATTAAAGTAAAAAAGGCGGGCATGCCTGATCCTGGTCCTGGTTCCTGATCTTGGTCCAAAAAAGCTAAAGGTATTCAATAAATGAAGCATCAACCATTTTAGTTATGCTAATATGATTGGAGAATTTTGCGGGGAAGTTGAACTAAAACACTATTTTCATCCAGGTTGTCGAAATGGCAGATCTGTAATGACTTAAGAACAGCCAAGGGTGTTAAGGTGGAACTTTTAGAGAATGTTGAATTGGATGTGGAATGCAATCAAATGAAATTAATTGCATGCACGTTGCCAAAATGCCGTACCTGCAATGTCTCAAGAACAGTATTAAGGTGGAACTATAAGGAAATATTCAAGACGATGTTTAAGTAAACCAAAAGACAGTATGTCTATCCAGGTTTTCAAAATGGTGCATCTAAAAAATATAAAAAACTGTTAGTGGTGTTAAGTTGAAACTTTCAGGGAATGCCAGGGGGATGTTAAAGTACTTTGAAAAGCACTACCTGCATCGAAGTAGTCATAATGGCGTATATACAATATCTAAAATACAGCTAAGGCTATTAAGTTAAAACTTTAAGGATATTTTTAGGGTTACGTTGAATGAAATCAAAAGACACTGTAATCATCCAGGTTCATAAAATGGCCTGCCTGCAACCAATTCAGGAACGGCTAAGAGTATTAAGTTTGAACTTTCAAAGACATTAAGGGGGATGTTGAACTATATCAAAAGATACTAAGTCCATCTAGATTATCAAAATGGAGTATCTTCAAAATATTGGTAAGGGCTAAAGGTAACAAATTGAAACTTTCAAGGAATATTGAGGGGGATGTTGAACCGAATCAAAAGCCACTATGTACATCCAGCTGGTCAAAATATCGTAAAATAATATCTTCAGAAAGGCTATGGGTATCAATATAAAACTTTAATTTCTATCTAAAAGGCACTTTATGGGGATATCTGCAATATTCCCAGAAGAAAAATGGGTCGTTTAAATATGAAATTTCAGAGTTCTAATGCCTTTTTCATGAGTCAAAAGGTATTGAAGGGCAACCATACCCGCTAGTGTGCCGTTTTCCTATCCCTCCCCCCCGCAATATCAAATAAATCAGATCAAATTTTGGGAGAGTCATTTTGTTTAAAATAGTCAAAAGTCTCAATAAATATGTCTCCAGGGATAACATGATACCCACTACACTTAAGACAGGGTGTACAAGCTGCCCACCGTCGACACGGAGGTTTAACAATGGAAAAGGGAGGCAAGTTTGATTCCATGTATCCCATCAGCATGAGACTTTCAGGGATTATTCTTTGGACCAAGAAAATCAAACATTTCACTGGGAATGGGCGGGGAGTCTTAAAATGAGCATAAATTATTACTTGTTCCTAATTAGGTTTATTACGTTTGAGCTCTTACAGATCGATCGCTAGGGCTAGATTACTAGAGTTTCTCTAAAGTATGGTATGAAAACGGCACGTAACTGAGTAAATCAAAAGAAGCTATGCGAGTCTCATTTTTTGATTATTTGAATTATCTTGAGATGGCTTAAGGAATCAAGTTAAAACGCAGAGGGGATTTTAGAGGGTCAACAAGAATTATAATTTTTGATTAGTCGGGGGGGGCACATCAAATAGCACTATGTATGTACAGATCTTCGAAACGGCATGTCTGCAATATCTTGGGAACGCCTTCGGGAATGGAGCTAAAAATTTCAAGCTCTGTTGGAAATAGACAATGGGGGAGTGGTAGGCAAGGGAAGTCAAAATTTAGCTTTGGGGGGGAGCAAAAAACAAGCTAATCAATTTTTTCTCAAACACACAAAAATTGCGAATATAAATTGTTTTATTGTTATTGTTTTAATGATTTATTAGAGGAGCTTTTGAGTTTTTTCAGTGAATAAATGAAATTCTTGCTTTGGCGATGTGAAAACCCTAATTGAATTGAACAAATATATGTTTTAATTCTATACACAAACTTAGCTAAAATTGAGTCGGAATAATAGAATCGCGATAGACACACTATGGCACTCGTTAGGTTTAAATGACAATTCAAACTATTTCTTTAACTAATTTATGTAGTTACCAGCTAGTGTGAAACAGAAGGATAATTGAAATGCACGTATGTGACTAGGTATGTCGAATACAGATTTGTTTTCTTTTTTGAAAAATACTGTTATTTATTTGACTCATTGCAGGAGTTTTTAGTTTTTCATGTAGCAAATTAATTCCTTGCCTTGGTGATGTGGATACACTACGTGAAATGAGTTAAATAGGCATTTTTAATATATTTTTTTCAGAGAAGTCAAGATTAGTTCCTCATTCTCGAATTGGCTGAAAAAAGTACAGCAGCTACCGCAGTTTTCATAAAATTAAAGGACCAAGTCAATTTAACTTTTTCTTTTTTTTGTCAACATATTGGCGAAAATCAGATATTACTTTTGTCAATCCCTTCTGGAGCCACAATATAATAGGAATAATAATTATAAGTTTAATAATAAGTTAATCATAAGTTTAACAACACCATATAACACAGTATTCGAAAATTACTTTGCAAGATAAATAAAATAGATAATAATCTTCTCCCCTCTCCACAAAAAAAAGAAATAGTTCAATCATTTCACCACTTCATTAAATTATTACAAACCTGGGTGACTGTCCTTAATATGGTCCTCTGCAGCATCCCCCGGGACTAAAGAATATCACCCTGGAAAATAAAACTTCTTAAACAAGAAAGTTTCTGGCACCCATCAAGTATGTGGGCCACATTTTCAATCCCTAAATTTCATCCGGGGTAAGATTGATCCTACTCTAAGGTCAACCTTTATCTTTCATAAGCCGTTTTCCCATTTTTAGATACAGACAATTCGTTCGAACTTGGAACCAAGCCCAGTGTTAAAGATTAAAAAGGATCGAGGTCAAAAAGACTTCAAAAGTATAACTAACCCAAACCTTTGGCACAACTCAACTCCAAGTGCTTTGGCGAAGCTTTACTACGGGTTTTCCTATACTGCAGCCCTGGTCATATGCAAGTATTACCTTCCGGTTTAATTCATAACATCTTCTAATCAGCTTCCTATCTCTTAGTGACTTAGTCTGTATCATATCCTCAAAATATTGAGAAAAAGGGACGGTTAAACGGACTGCGTTTCCAAGCAAATTTCGTTTGTTTAATTACTATACCAATTTCCGTTAACAAGTGCAAGATATTGAGACTTGACAAAAGTAATTATTAATGTAAAAATGAACTTTCCTTTATTAAAAAAAAGACCCTCCTGATCACAAATCATAAGCATAACCTAAAGAAAAAGAAGAGCTATAAATCGTAACCATAACCTAAAGAAGAAGAAAAGACGTTACCCTCAATTACTCCTACCGTAGCTGGCCGAATTATGCTATAATAAGCTTCTTCTGGTGAGTATCGGTCACATTTTTCTGGCTGATGTGCCTGACATCTTACAAGAAACGAAGTGAATAGAAGGGAAATCACAGCCTGCAAAAAAAATTGTTTACATAGCATAGATCTACCACTTGAATAGACGCCAGCTAATATAAAAAAAGACATTATAATAGGTGAGGAGGCACCTGAAAAGAATGATGGTAATCAACCAACTATTATATTTTACAAATTTTGCTGCTTCAAACAGATTTGAAAATCTTTTCTGATTCCATTCTACTCTGAAATAATCTGAAAATCGTTAAAATACTCATGAATTAAGGTAATTTTAAAGTACCCTTAAAATGTGACTCTGGGTCAAATTTTAAAGTACCCTTAAAAGTCTAACCTTATTAATGTAAGCTGTTGAAATGTTGCTTTGTCACTTATTTGAAAATCAACATGCTCATAGTTTGTTTTTATTTAGTTCAACATCTGCCTAAACATTCTTGAGAGCTTCACCTAAATACTGCAACTAAATAGTTCGCTTCACCTAAGCAACTAAATAGTTGCTTGCGTTGCAGCAATAGTTGTAGGATAGTAGCAATAGTAGCACGTAGTAGCACGTAATAGTAGCACTTGTGAGGACGTAAGCTGGATTATACTTTGTATTTAATTTGATTGCACAGTTTGCGATACTATAACTTACCGACGGCTTGATCGAATACGGACTATGATCTTTGATTATCATTTAGATTGCGGGAAGTAAGCTTTTGTGCCCTGTAAAATAGATTTAGTGCATATATGTCCAGTTTTGAATTTTCTACAGAGACAAATTATTAATAAGGCAGATATGGTCACGTCTAACTATGGTCACCAGCTATGGTCACGTCTAGGTCTAGGTTTTCAATTTGCCATGTTGTTACGTTAGTTTGGGAGAGTTTGCCAGAGGATTTGAGGAATGTTGGGGGTTTGCAGGATTTTCGTAAGTCGCTAAAGAACCATTGTTTTGATGTGTATATTTTGAATGGATTATTCCACGCCACTTAAGTTTTGTTTTTCAGGAGGGCTTAGTTGCAGCTGAATATGATTATAATTATTATAATTTTGTTGGGTGTTGTTTGGAGGCTCGTTGGTTTTCAGGTCCGGTAAGTTGAGCTCTAATTATGTTTTTTTTTTTTTTTTTTTTTTTTTTTTTTTTTTTCTTGGTTTTTTGATTCATTAGGAGGGTTTTCTCCCGCACAAGCATTGCTTTAGGGAATCGATGATCAATATATATTTTTTTTTTAAATAAACCCATTGTTACTTACTTATGGACGCTGTTGTTAAACTACCAGCGAAATTTTTCGGAAAAGATGCATTTAAAGAGATTATTGAAATCTGTCGTGATATTTTTAAAATAGATATTCTTGAGAGTCGCCGAGGCTCACATCCGACTGCGGCTCTTATAGCCGACTTTTACGAATTGCTATCGGACCGAATCTCGAAAGATGATCCTGTTCCACGATTTGTGATTATGGACCTGTCAGATGTTCCGGTTTTCCCAAGCGAACCAAATACTATTGTGGCATCAAGATTAAATGACTGTGTTCGAATGTTAAATTTCCTTGTTGAAAAACAAGAGTCTGTTAGCACAGATATGGATGAACAAAACCGTTTGTGGCCGTTCCTTCCTAAGCCAGAAAATGCTATATTTCCTGTTATTTTTTGTATTTTACCTGCTAGTATGCTGTCTTCCAACCCCGCTAAGCAATCCGAGTTTATTTCAAATTTAGGATGCTTAGACAAAGCCGAACATGTTGACCAACGGAGAGATAGCCTACTGGTGTTTATGAAAGATAGTGATTCTGCCTCGTCGGTGGTAAGTGCACTACCACCCGGTTCACGCATCAGTGCTAAGGCCGTAAAGGAGGAACATCTAGGAATTACATATTGAAAAGGGCTTTGATGAATCAACTATAACAGGTCTAGTTAACAATGTTGTGCAAGCAAAGCGCTTTGGAGGTAGTTCAGTCGTGCAGTTGTCCTTTAAGTCTCAACTAAATCTCGATATCGCTCTAAAGCATAGCATCAAAATTGATTATTCACTTTTCAGGGTGTCAACTCTCCTGAACCGACCCAAGCAGTGCTATAAATGCCAAGGCTTTGATCATTTTGCTCGTGAATGTGTGAACGAACTTAAATGTGGTAAATGTTCCGGGTCTCATGTTAACAGCCATGATAATGCATGACCACCCTCAACTGTGAAATGCGCAAATTGTAGCAGAAATCACAGAAGCAACAGCTTCTCCTGTGCCGTGTTGAAAAGCCATATATCTGTCGGGGCTTCGTGCACTCAAGCTTGAGGTTGATACCCCCCCCCCACGGGTATGGATCTTTGCACTGAACCTGACAGTGTAAACCTATATTTTCAGAACATAAATGGAGCAAAATATAAGTTAATAGTTTTAGCCGAAATATTCAAGTCATTCGAAATAGTGTGTATAGTAGAGCACCAGTTAAGTGGCGTTAATAGTAACCAGTTGGAAGTTTCTTGTGAATACCAGTTCTTCATCCGTCCTGCGAAAATCACAGGAGGTCGTCCCTCTGGCGGCAATATGATTGGAGTAAATATGAGCTTTAAGTGCATTTTACTTGAAACAAATGATACTTTTGTTGCAGTTGATCTAGGTCATACCGTTATTCTTGCAGTTTATGTGCCTACTCATTACAGAAACGAAAAATCTAACGAACGTTTTGCTAAAGCATGTGCAAGTGTCTCATTTCTGGACTTTATAATTTGGACTTTATAATCTCAGATCTTGAATCGTTAAAAAAGTCTCTTGTTAAAGTATCGGATGAAATATTGATTAGTGATCATTCTTACCTCTAAGTGTCTGTTGTTTTAAATGTTTTTTTGTCATGTGCATTGTAGTCCAAAATGGTTTCAAAAACAGATATGGGATAGGATAGACATAAACTTGTATCAATGCATATTAGATGATATTCTCAGTAGAATTAGTATTCCTGCTCACCTCCTATCACAGTCTCAAAAATTTAATTCGTTGGAATTAGATATGTAATATGCTGAAATAGTTCATGCTATGAAAGTTGCGGCTTCCGTTGCGTTGGGATCAATGTGACCGACCGAGAAATGGCCCCCTTTTCCAGATAGCTAATCAACAAAAAAGAAATATGTAAAGTTAGTGGCAACATGGAAGAAACAACAAGTAAAAGATATATCAACCAAAATTAGGAATAACTCAAAGTTACTTTATAATGAGGTTAATAAATTAACACAATCATCAGCTGATTTATCAGCCCAAATCCCGCTGGAACAATGGTATGGACATTTTACTTCAGTATTTTCGTCCAACCCACCATCAACTGAATTGAGTTATCGTGAATTGTTGTATAAGCATTTTTCTCAGTTGAACCCATATAAAAACCTAGTTTGTTTTTCTCTATCTTCGGTTTTGATTAAAATTAGATCACTAAAATGTGGGAAGGCCTCAGGTCCAGGTGTTTTGTTATCAGAGTACCTTTTTTATGGGACTAAAAAACTACTAGAACATCTTACTTTCTTGTATCAAGTAATAGTAATCCAGCATTATGTCCCTTCTTTGATGGGAGAAGGTAATGTAGTTTGTATAAACAAGAAGGGCAAGGATCCTTCATATTGTTCGTCGTATAAGTAGAAGGCTATCTTATACTCCTATGAGAACACCGTGCTGCCACCTACAACTTTTTTTACATAATTTATGTCTGTTTGTTGTCAGTGAGAATTTGAAAAACAGGAATTTTGTCACATTTATGGATGTTTTCATGGATGGTTATGTGTATTGCTCGATTTATTTGATGTTTTTCATGGATGTTTTATGGTTTTTGTCAGTGAGAATTAAAAAACAGGAATTTTGTCACATTTATGGATGTTTTCATGGATGGTTATGTGTGTTGGTCGATTTATTTGATGTTTTTCATGGATGTTTTAAGGTTTTGTCAGTGAGAATTTGAAAACACAGGAATTTTGTCACATTAATGGATGTTTTTATGGTTTGTTTCAGTGAGAATTTGAAAAAACAGGAATTTTGTCACATTTATAGATGTTTTTATGGTTTTTGTCAGTGAGAATTTGAAAAAACAGGAACTTTCTCACATTTATTTCTGTTTCTTATGGATTTTGTCAGTGAGAATAGAAAAACAGGAACTTTCTCACTTTCATGGATTATTGAGTCATTAATCAAATTGTTTCCGGGCAAGGTTAATTAATGTCTGACAGATGACGTCAAGTTAATTAATGTCTTTGATTTATTTTCAAAGAGAATGTTTCCGGGGCAAAGTTTCGATCACACATGACAGATGATGTCATGATTGATTGATTGACATGGAAGGGGAATTAATGTGTTGTTTCTAAAGAGAATTGATTCACGAAAGGGGAATTAATTTGTTGTTTCTAAAGAGAACTATCTCCGAGCGAATGTTTAGATCTTAGCGATGAATTGTTTTAGCGCGGGAATCAGGTTTCCAAATAATTTGAAATGCGTCAGCGCAGAGATGCCAAAACAAAAGGAACACGCTGAAATTACGTTTAGGGATTATTTGGGCGAAACCGTTTAGGCCATTATAGGGAATTATTTCGGCGAAACAGTTAGACATTTCAAAAGATAATTTAAAAGATGATTTATAACAGAATTTGAGGGCAAAACTCTGTGATCGTTATAATACAGAAGCTATATTTTACTAGTGCCGTGAGGTCCCCTACCCTAATCCCACAGGGTTCCGATCCCCCGACCCCAACCCCAAAGGGTTCCGATCCCCCTAACCCAACCCCAAAGGGTTCCGATCCCCCTACCCCAACCCCAAAGGGTTCCAATCCCCCTACCTCAACTCCGAAGGAAGCCCCCGGTCCTCAAGGGTCCCCCAAGCCCCCAAAGGGCCCACAGACCCCCAAAGGCTCTCCCCGGGCCCCCAAAGGCCCTCCCCCGGTCTCCAAAGGTCCACCGAGCTCCCAAAGGACCAATCGGTGCTCAAGGCCCCCCCCAGACCCCAAAAGGCCCTCCCCGGTCCCCAAAGGTCCACCGGGCTCCCAAAGGACCATTCGGCCCTCAAGGTTCCCCGGACCCCCAAAGGCCCTCCCCCGATCCTTAAAGGCCCCCAGGCTCCCAAAGGGCCCCCGAACCCCCAAAGGCCCTCACCACGTCCCCAAAGGTCCACCGGGCTCCCAAAGGACCATTGGGCCCTCAAGGGCCCCTCAGACCCCCAAAGGCCCTCCCCCGGTCCCTAGAGGTTCCCCGGGCTCCCAAAGGACCACCCCGCCCTCAAGGGCCCCCGGATCCCCAAACGCCCTCCCCGGGCCCCCCAAAGAGTCCCCTCTCCATTTTTCAATACTTTTTTATGGCTTTATTATATCGTTTCAGAGCAAGTTACTTTCTTATTGTCCCTCCTAAGCCCATTTTCCAACTTGAAGTACTTATCTTTTTCACCACGACTATACTTTACAGCTTTTTGGTTACCTCAACACCAAGAGATATTTTTCAAAAGTCATTTCAGAGCAAGTTACTTTCTTAATGTCACTCCTAAACCCATTTTCCAACTTGAAGTACTTATCCTTTTCACCCACAACTATACTTTACAGGTTTTTGGAGACCTCAACACAAAGAAATGCTTTTCAAAGACCCATTAAGAGCAAGTTACGTTCTTAATGACACTTCTAAACCCATTTTCCAACTTGAAGTACTTATCTTTTTCACCCATAACTATACTATACAGCTTTTTGGATACCTCAACACCAAGAAATACTTTTCAAAGACCATTTCAGAGCAATTTACTTTCTTAATGTCAATCCTAAATCCATTTTCCAACTTTAAGCACTTATCTTTTTCACCACGACTATACTTTACAGCTTTTTGGATACCTCAACACCAAGAAATACTTTTCAAAGACCATTTCAGAGCAAGTTACTTTCTTAATGTCCATCCTAAACCCATTTTCCAACTTGAAGTACTTATCTTTTTCACCCACAACTTTACTTTACAGCTTTTTGAATACTTCAACACCAAGAAATACTTTTCAAAAGTCATTTCAGAACAAGTTGCTTTCCTAATGTCCCTTCTAAACCCATTTTCCAACTTGAAGTACTTATCTTTTTCACCCGAAACTATACTTTACAGATTTTTGGTTACCTCAACACCAAGAAATATTTTTCAAAAGTCATTTCAGAGCAAGTTACTTTCTTAATGTCCCTCCTAAACCCATTTTGCAACTTGAAGTACTTATCTTTTTCACTCACAACAATACTTTACAGCTTTTTGGTTGCTTCAACACCAAGAAATACTTTTCAAATACCATTTCAGAGCACGTTACTTTCTTAATGACCATCCTAAACCCATTTTAGCTTGAAGTACATATCTTTTTCACCCTCAACTATACTCTACAGCTTTTTGGATACCTCAACACCAAGAAATACTTTTCAAAGACCATTTCAGAGCAAGTTACTTTCTTAATGTCACTCCTAAATCCATTTTCCAACTTGAAGTACTTATCTTTTTCACCCACAACTATACTTTACAGCATTTTGGATACCTCAACACCAAGAAATATTTTTCAAAGACCATTTCAGAGCAAGTTACTTTCTTAATGTCCCTCCTAAACCCATTTTCCAACTTGAAGTACTTACCTTTTTCACCACAACTAGACCATACAGCTTTTTGGATACCTCAACACCAAGAAATACTTTTCAAAGACCATTTCAGAGCAAGTTACTTTCTTAATTTCACTCCTAAATCCAATTTTTGACTGGAAGTACTTATTTTTTTAACACTCAAGTGTACGTTACAGCATTTTGTTTACCTCAACACGAAGAAATACTTTTAAAAGACCATTTCAGAGCAAGATACTTTCTTAATGTCCATTCTAAACCCATTTTACAACTTGAAGTATTTACCTTTTTCACCCACTTTCGCAATGAAAAAGAAATTAGTTTTTAATCAATTCTATTTTTCCAAATAATATAAAAATTTTCCACTTCGGTTCAGATTTTTCTCAAAGGGATGAAAAAATTTAAAATAATGTTTCAAATTTTTCTCAACGAAGTGAAGAAAAGTTTATGATCTCTTCTGAATTTTACCAAAGAACACGCTCCAATTCTAATTTCTCCAGAGAAAACAAAAATCTTCCACTTCAGTTCTTTATTTCACAAAGACATAAAGAAATTTAAAGTTCAATTCTAATTTTTCGGTGGAAGATAGAAAAAGTAATACCATACTTGTGAATATTTTCATGGAAGATGAAAAGTTCTTGTTCAATTTAAAATTTTCTCAACGAAGTGAAGAAAAGTTCAAGTTCTCTTCTGAACTTTACCAAAGAACACACTTCAATGCTAATTTCTCCAGAGAAAACAAAAATCTTCCACTTAAGTTCTTTATTTCACAAGGACATAAAGAAATTTAAAGTTCAATTCTAAATTTTTCGATGGAAGATGGAAAAAGTAATACCATACTTGTAAATATTTTCACGGAAGATAAAAAGTTCTAGTTCAATTAAAATTTTCTCAATGAAGTGAAGAAAAGTTCAAGTTCTCTACTGAATTTTACCAAAGAACACAATACAATTCTAATTTTTCCAGAGAAAATAAAAATCTTCCACTTAAGTTTTTTATTTCACAAGGACATAAAGAAATTTAAAGTTCAATTTTAAATTTTTCGGTGGAAGATAGAAAAAGTAATACTATACTTGTGAATATTTTCCCGGAAGATAAAAAGTTCTAGTTCAATTTACAATTTCCTCAACGAAGTGAAGAAAGGTTCAAGTTCTCATCTGAATTTTACCAAACAATACAATTCAATTCTAATTTTACCAGAGAAAATAAAAATCTTCCACTTAAGTTCTTTATTTCACAATGACGTAAAGAAATTTAAAGTTCATTTCTAAATTTTTCGGTGGAAGATAGAAAAAGTAATACCATTCTTGTGAATAAAAAGTTCTAGTTCAATTTAAAATTTTCTCAACGAAGTGAAGAAAAGTTCAAGTTCTCTTCTGAACTTTACCAAAGAACACACTTCAATTCTAATTTCTCCAGAGAAAACAAAAATCTTCCACTTCAGTTCTTTATTTCACAAAGACATAAAGAAATTTAAAGTTCAATTCTAATTTTTAGGTGGAAGATAGAAAAAGTAATACCATACTTGTGAATATTTTCACGGAAGATGAAAAGTTATTGTTCAATTTAAATTTTTCTCTACGAAGTGAAGAAAAGTTCAAGTTCTCTTCTGAAGTTTACCAAAGAACATACTTCAATGCTAATTTCTCCAGAGAAAACAAAAATTTTCCACTTAAGTTCTTTATTTCACAAGGACATAAAGAAATTTAAAGTTCAATTCTAAATTTTTCGATGGAAGATGGAAAAAGTAATACCATACTTGTGAATATTTTCATGGAAGACATAAAGCTCTAGTTCAATTAAAATTTTCTCCATGAAGTGAAGAAAAAATCAAGTTCTCTTCTGAATTTTACAAAAGAACACTATACACTTCTAATTTGTCCAGAGAAAATAAAAATTTTTGACTTAAGTTCTTTATTTCACAATGACATTAAGAAATTTAAAGCACATTTTTAAATTTTTCAGAGGAAGATAGAAAAAGCAATGCCCTACTTGTGAATATTTTCCCGGATAGTAAAAAGTTCTAGTTCAATTTACAATTTCCAACGAAGTAAAGAAAAGTTCAAGTTCTCTTCTGAATTTTACTAAAGAACACAATTCAATTCTAAATTCACAAGAGAACATACAAATCTTCCACTTTAGTTCTTTGTTTCACAGTGACATAAAGACATTTACAGTTAATTTCTAAATTTTGTGGTGGAAGATAGAAAAAGTAATACCATTCTTGTGAATATTTTCATGGAAGATGAAAAGTTCTAGATCAATTTAAAATTTTCTCAACGAAGTGAAGAAAAGTTCAAGTTCTCCTCTGAACTTTACCAAAGAACACAATTCAATTCTAATTTCTCCAGAGAAAATAAAAATCTTCCACTTCAGTTCTTTATTTCACAAAGACATAAAGAAATTTAAAGTTCAATTCTAATTTTTGGTGGAAGATAGAAAAAGTAATACCATACTTGTGAATATTTTCCCGGAAGATAAAAAGTTCTTGTTCAATTTACAATTTACTCAACGAAGTGAAGAAAATTTCAAGTTCTCTACTGAATTTTACTAAAGTACACAATTCAATTCTAATTTCTCCAGAGAAAACGAAAATCTACCACTTCAGTTCTCTATTTCACGATGACATAAATAAATTTAAAGTTCTATTCTAAATTTTTCGGTGGAAGATATAAAAAGTAATACCTTACCTTTGAATATTTTCCCGAAAGATAAAAAGCTATAATTCAATTTAAAATTTCCTCAACGAAGTGAACAAAAGTTCAAGTTCTCATCTGAATTTTACTAAAGAACACAATTCAATTATAATTTCACCAGAGAAGATAAAAATCTTCCACTTCAGCTCTTTATTTCACAAGGACATAAAGAAATTTAAAGTTCAATTCTAAATTTTTCCGCGGAAGATAGAAAAAGTAATACCATACTTGTGAATATTTTCACGGAAGATAAAAAGTTCTAGTTCAATTAAAATTTTCTCAACATAGTGAAGAAAAGTTCAAGTTCTCTTCTAAACTTTATCAAAGAACACACTTCAATTCTAATTTCTCCAGAGAAAATAAAAATATTCCACTTCAGTTTTAAGTTCCCCAAAGAAATAAAGAAATTTAAAGTTCTATTCTAAATTTTTAGATTAAAGATAGAAAAAGTAATACTATGATTGTGTTTATTTTCCATGAAGATCAAAAGTTTCACTTTATTTATAATTTTTCTTAAATTTGGTTCTGATTTTTCTCAAATAGATGAAAAATTTAAAGTTCTGTTCCAAATTTTTCATAGAAGATATAAAAAGTTATACATTGATTGTGAATATTCAACATGAAGATAAGGAACTCCACTTTAACTCAGAGTTTTCTCGAAGAAGTGCAAAATGTTCAAGTTCTCTTCTGAATTTTCTTGAACATGAGAAAAAAGTTAGCTCAATTCTGAATTATACCAATGAAAATGAAAAAGACTTCCACTTCGGTTCATAATTTCTCAATGACTTAACAATTTAAATTTTGGGTCTAAATTTTTCTTTAGAAGATAGGAAAATTTATACTATGATTGTGATTATGTTCTAGTGAAGATAAAAAGTTTCACTTTAATTCTAATCTTCTTAAATTCATTTCTGATTTTTTGCAGAGAGATGAAAAATTTAAATTTCTGTTCCAAATTTTTCATAGAAGATAGAAAAAGTTATACATTTATTTTGAATATTCGATATGAAGATAAGGTGCATCACTTTAATTCTGAGTTTTCTCGAAGAAGTGCAAAATGTTCAAGTTCTCTTCTGAATTTTGTTAAAGAAGTGAAAAAAGTTCGCTCAATTCTGAATTTTAGCAATGGAAATGAAAAAGCTTTCTCTTAAGTTCTTAATTCCTTAAAGACATAAAAAATTCAAAGTTTTCTTCTAATTTTTGCAAGAAAATAAAAAGGTTCCACTTCACTTCTGATTTTTTCTCAAAGAGATGAAAAATTTAAAGTTCTATTCTAAATTAAAATTAAATTTTATCTCCTTTGTCTTATGGATTTACCCCTCAAATTTTTAAATTAGAAAATGAGTGACTCGTTCTATTATTAAAGACAATCGTTCAAACTCGTTCATCTAACCTCCAAAACAATAGGTTAGGTTAGGCATAAATAAATATTAATAAATAAATAGAAACATTTCTACATGTTTAAGTTAGGTTAGGTTAGATTAACTTATCATGAGCGCTCATGATAAGTTAACCTAACCTTTTACGGCAAGTCTGGTTAGAATAGGCTAGATTATGTTAGGTTAGATTAGGTTAGGTTAGCCTACGTACGCTTCACTTAGGTTAGGTGAGAGACAGGCAAAAAGTTAGGTGTATGATTATGTTAGGTGAGATTAAGTTAGGTTAGGTTAAGTTAGGTGAGGCTAGGTTAGCCTACGTACGCGAGCGTACGTAGGCTAACCTAGCCTAACCTAAATTAACCTAACCTAACTTAATTTTCATTTTCATTTTCATTGGTAAAATTTAGAATTGAGCTAACTTTTTTCTCTTCTTTAAGAAAATTCAGAAGAGAACTTGAACATTCTGCACTTCTTCGAGAAAACTCTGAATTAAAGTGGAGTTCCTTATCTTCATGTTGAATATACACAATCAATGTATAGATTTTTATATCTTTAATGAAAAATTTGGAACAGAACTTAAAATTTTTAATCTCTGAGAAAAATCAGAGCCAAATTTAAGAAAAATTATAAACAAAGTGAAACTTTTGATCTTCATGGAAAATAATCACAATCATAGTATTACTTTTTCTATCTTTCATCTAAAAATTTAGAATAGAACTTTAAATTTCTTTATTTCTTTGGGGAACTTAAAACTGAAGTGGAATATTTTTATTTTCTCTGGAGAAATTAGAATTAAAGTGTGTTCTTTGGTAAAGTTCAGAAGAGAACTTGAACTTCTTCACTATGTTGAGAAAATTTTAATTGAACAAGAACTTTTTATCTTCCTTGAAAATACTCAAAAGTATGGTATTAATTTTTCTATCTTCCAAGGAAAAATTTTGAATTGAACATTAAATTTCTTTATGTCCTTGTGAAATAAAGAGCTGAAGTGGAAGATTTTTATTTTCTCTGGGGAAATTAGAATTGAATTGTGTTCTTTAGTAAAATTCAGATGAGAACTTGAACTTTTGTTCACTTCGTTGAGGAAATTTTAAATTGAACTAGAACTTTTTATCTTCCGGGAAAATATTCAAAAATGAGGTATTACTTTTTCTATCTTCCACCGAAAAATTTAGAATTGAACTTTAAATTTCTTTATGTCTTTGTGAAATAAAGAACTTAAGTGGTAGATATTTGTTTTCTCTGGAGAAATTAGAATTGAATTGTGTTCTTTAGTAAAATTCAGAAGAGAACTTGAACTTTTCTTCACTTCGTTGAGGAACTTGTAAATTGGACAAGAACTTTTTATCTTCCGGGAAAATATTCACAAGTATGGTATTAGTTTTTCTATCTTCCACCAAAAATTAGAATTGAACTTTAAATTTCTTTATGTCTTTGTGAAATAAAGAACTGAAGTGGAAGATTTTTATTTTCTCTGGAGAAATTAGAATTGAATTGTGTTCTTTGGTAAAGTTCAGAGGAGAACTTGAACTTTTCTTTACTTCGTTGAGAAAATTTTAAATTGAACTAGAACTTTTCATCTTCCATTAAAATATTCACAAGAATGGTATTACTTTTTCTATCTTCCACCGCAAAATTTAGAAATGAACTTTAAATTTCTTTACGTCATTGTGAAATAAAGAACTTAAGTGGAAGATTTTTATTTTCTCTGGTGAAATTAGAATTGAATTGTGTTCTTTAGTAAAATTCAGAAGAGAACTTGAACTTTTCTTCACTTCGTTGAGGAAATTTTAAATTGAACTAGAACTTTTTATCTTCCGGGAAAATATTCACAAGTATGGTATTACTTTTTCTATCTTCCACCGAAAAATTTAGAATTGAACTTTAAATTTCTTTATGTCATTGTGAAATAAAGAACTTAAGTGGAAGATTTTTATTTTCTCTGGAGAAATTAGAATTGTATTGTGTTCTTTGGTAAAATTCAGTAGAGAACTTGAACTTTTCTTCACTTCATGGAGAAAATTTTAATTGAACTAGAACTTTATATCTTCCGTGAAAATATTCACAAGTATGGTATTACTTTTTCCATCTTCCATCGAAAAATTTAGAATTGAACTTTAAATTTCTTTATGTCCTTGTGAAATAAAGAACTTAAGTGGAAGATTTTTGTTTTCTCTGGAGAAATTAGCATTGAAGTGTGTTCTTTGGTAAAGTTCAGAAGAGAACTTGAACTTTTCTTCACTTCGTTGAGAAAATTTTAAACTGAACAAGAACTTTCATCTTCCATGAAAATATTCACAAGTATGGTATTACTTTTTCTATCTTCCACCGAAAAATTAGAATTGAACTTTAAATTTCTTTATGTCTTTGTGAAATAAAGAACTGAAGTGGAAGATTTTTATTTTCTCTGGAGAAATTAGAATTGAATTGTGTTCTTTGGTAAAATTCAGAAGAGAACTTAAACTATTCTTCACTTCGTTGAGAAAATTTTAAATTGAACTAGAACTTTTCATCTTCCATGAAAATATTCACAAGAATGGTATTACTTTTTCTATCTTCCACCGAAAAATTTAGAATTGAACTTTAAATTTCTTTATGTCATTGTGAAATAAAGAACTTAATTGGAAGATTTTTATTTTCTCTGGTGAAATTAGAATTGAATTGTGTTGTTTAGTAAAATTCAAAAGAGAACTTGAACTTTTCTTCACTTCGTTGAGGAAATTTTAAATTGAACTAGAACTTTTTATCTTCCGGGAAAATATTCACAAGTATGGTATTACTTTTTCTATCTTCCACCGAAAAATTTAGAATTGAACTTTAAATTTCTTTATGTCATTGTGAAATAAAGAACTTAAGTGGAAGATTTTTATTTTCTCTGGAAAAATTAGAATTGTATTGTGTTCTTTGGTAAAATTCAGTAGAGAACTTGAACTTTTCTTCACTTCATTGAGAAAATTTAAAATTGAACTAGAACTTTATATTTTCCGTGAAAATATTTACAAGTATGGTATTACTTTTTCCATCTTCCATCGAAAAATTTAGAATTGAACTTTAAATTTCTTTATGTCTTTGTGAAATAAAGAACTTAAGTGGAAGATTTTTGTTTTCTCTGGAGAAATTAGCATTGAAGTGTGTTCTTTGGTAAAGTTCAGAAGAGAACTTGAACTTTTCTTCACTTCGTTGAGAAAATGCTAAATTGAACAAGAACTTTTCATCTTCCATGAAAATATTCACAAGTAGGGTATTACTTTTTCTACCTTCCACCAAAAAATTAGAATTGAACTTTAAATTTCTTTATGTCTTTGTGAAATAAAGAACTGAAGTGGAAGATTTTTGTTTTTCTTGGAGAAATTAGAATTGGAGCGTGTTATTTGATAAAATTCAGAAGAGATCATAAACTTTTCTTCACTTCGTTGAGAAAATTTGGAACATTATTTTAAATTTTTTCATCCCTTTGAGAAAAATCTGAACCGAAGTAGAAAATTTTTATATTATTTGGAAAAATAGAATTGATTAAAAACGAATTTCTTTTTCATTGAGAAAGTGGGTGAAAAAGATAAGTACTTCAAATTGCAAAATGGGTTTAAGAGGGACATTAAGAAAGTAACTTGCTCTGAAATGGTCTTTGAAAAGTATTTCTTAGTGTGGAGGTAACCAAAATGCTCTAAAGTACAGTTGTGGATGAAAAAAATAAGTACTTCAAGTCGGAAAATGGGTTTAAGAGGGACATTAAGAAAGTAAATTGCTCTGAAATGGTCTTTGAAAAGTATTTCTTGGTGTTGAGGTATCCAAAAAGATGTATGTTCTTGTTTTGTTGAAAAAGATAAGTACTTCAAGTTGGAAAATGGGTTTAGGAGAGACATTAAGAAAGTAACTTGCTCTAAAATGGTCTTTGAAAAGTATTTTATGGTGTTGATGTATCCAAAAAGCTGTAAAGTATAGTTGTGAGTGAAAAAAATAAGTACTTCAAGTTGGAAAATGGATTTAGGAGTGACATTAAGAAAGTAACTTGCTCTGAAATGGTCTTTGAAAAGTATTTCTTGATGTTGAGGTATCCAAAAAGCTGTAGAGTGTAGTTGAGGGTGAAAAAAATATGTACTTCAAGCTGGAAAATGGGTTTAGGATGGTCATTAAGAATGTAACTTGCTCTGAAATGGTCTTTGAAATGTATTTCTTTGAGTTGAGGTATCCAAAAAGCTGTAAAGTATTGTTGTGAGTGAAAAAGATAAGTACTTCAAGTTGCAAAATGGGTTTAGGAGGGACATTAATAAAGTAACTTGCTCTGAAATGATTTTTGAAAATTATTTTTTTGTGTTAAGGTATCCAAAAAGCTGTAAAGTATAGTTTCGGGTGAAAAAGATAAGTACTTCAAGTTAGAAAATGGGTATAGAAGGGACATTAGGAAAGCAACTTGTTCTGAAATGACTTTTGAAAAGTATTTCTTGGTGTTGAAGTATTCAAAAAGCTGTAAAGTAAAGTTGTGGGTGAAAAAGATAAGTACTTCAAGTTGGAAAATAGGTTTAGGAAGGACATTAAGAAAGTAACTTGCTCTGAAATGGTCTTTGAAAAGTATTTCTTGGTGTTGAGGTATCCAAAAAGCTGAAAAGTATAGTCGTGGTGAAAAAGATAAGTGCTTAAAGTTGGAAAATGGATTTAGGAGTGACATTAAGAAAGTAACTTGCTCTGAAATGGTTCTTGAAAAGTATTTCTTGGTGTTGAGGTATCCAAAAAGCTGTAAAGTTTAGTTGTGGGTTAAAAAGATAAGTAATTAAAGTTGGAAAATTGGTTTAGGATTGACATTAACATATTAAAGTGATCTGAAATGGTATTTGAAAAGTTTTTCTTGGTGTTGAGGTATCCAAAAAGCTGTAAAGCATAGTTGTGAGTGAAAAAGATAAGTGCTTCAAGTTGGAAAATGGGTTTAGGAGTGACATTAAGAAAGTAACTTGCTCTGAAATGGTCTTTGAAAAGTATTTCTTGGTGTTGAGGTATCCAAAAAGCTGTAGAGTATAGTTGAGGGTGAAAAAGATAAGTACTTCAAGTTGGAAAATGGGTTTAGGAGTGACATTAAGATAGTAACTTGCTCTGAAATGGTCTTTGAAATGTATTTCTTTGTGTTGAGGTATCCAAAAAGCTTTAAAGTATTGTTGTGAGTGAAAAAGATAAGTACTTCAAGTTGCAAAATGGGTTTAGGAGGGACATTAATAAAGTAACCTGTTCTGAAATGACTTTTGAAAAATATTTCTTGGTGTTGAGGTAACCAAAAAGCTGTAAAGTATAGTCGTGGTGAAAAAGATAAGTACTTCAAGTTGGAAAATGGATTTAGGAGTGACATTAAGAAAGTAACTTGCTCTGAAATGGTATTTGAAAAGTATTTCTTGGTGTTGAGGTAACCAAAAAGCTGAAAAGTATAGTCGTGGTGAAAAAGATAAGTACTTCAAGTTGGAAAATGGGTTTAGGAGGGACATTAAGAAAGTAACTTGCTCTGAAATTATATAATAAAGCCATAAAAAAGTATTAAAAAATGGAGAGGGGACTCTTTGGGGGGCCCGGGGAGGGCGTTTGGGGATCCGGGGGCCCTTGCGGGCCGGATGGTCCTTTGGGAGCCCGGGGAACCTTTAGGGACCGGGGGAGGGCCTTTGGGGGCCTGGGGAGGGCCTTTGGGGGTCTGGGGGGCCCTTGAGGGCCAAATGGTCCTTTGGGAGCCCGGTGGACCTTTGGGGACCGGGTGAGGGTCTTTGGGGGTTCGGGGGCCCTTTGGGAGCCTGGGGGGCCTTTAAGGAAGGGGGAGGGCCTTTGGGGGTCTGGGGGACCTTGAGGGCCGAATGGTCCTTTGGGAGCCCGGTGGACCTTTGGGGACCGGGGAGGGCCTTTTGGGGTCTGGGGGGGCCCTTGAGCGCCGATTGGTCCTTTGGGAGGTCGGTGGACCTTTGGGGAACGGGGGAGGGCCTTTGGGGGCCCGGGGAGAGCCTTAGGGGGTCTATGGGCCCTTTGGGGGCTTGGGGGGACCCTTGAGGACCGGGGGCTTCCTTCGGGGTTGAGGTAGGGGGATTGGAACCCTTTGGGGTTGGGGTAGGGGGATCGGAACCCTTTGGGGTTGGGTTAGGGGGTTGGGAACCGTTGGGGGTGGGGGTTGGGGTATCGCAACCCTTGGGGTTTGGGGTAGGGGACCTCACGACGCTGTTAAAATACAACTTGTGTATTATAACGACCACAGAGTTTTACCCTCAAATTCTCTTCTAAAATCATCTTTTAAATCATCTTTTAAAATGTCTCTAACTGTTTCGCCGAAATAATTCCCTAAAATGGCTAAAACGGTTTCGCCCAAATAATCCCTAAACGTAATTTCAGCGTGTTCCTTTTGTTTTGGCCTCCCTGCACTGACGCATTTCAAATTATTTGGAAACCTGATTCCCGCGCTAAAACAATTCATCGTTAAGATCTAAACATTCACTCGGAGACAGTTCTCTTTAGAAATAACAAATTAATTCCCCTTTCATGAATCAATTCTCTTTAGGAACAACAAATTAATTCCCCTTTCATGTCAATCAATCAATCATGACATCATCTGTCATGTGTGATCGAAACTTTGCCCCGGAAACATTCTCTTTGAAAATAAATCAAAGACATTAATTAACTTGACGTCATCTGTCAGACATTAATTAACCTTGCCCGGAAACAATTTGATTAATGACTCAATAATCCATGAAAGTGAGAAAGTTCCTGTTTTTCTATTCTCACTGACAAAATCCATAAAACAGACATAAATGTGAGAAAGTTCCTGTTTTTTCAAATTCTCACTGACAAAAACCATAAAAACATCCATAAATGTGTAAAAATTCTTGTTTTTTTAAATTATCAGTGACAAAAACCATAAAAACATCCACTAATATGCCAAAGTTACAGTTTTTCAAATTGTAACTGACAAAAACCATAAAACATCCATGAAAAACATCAAATAAATCGACCAACACACATAACCATCCATGAAAACATCAATAAATGTGACAAAATTCCTGTTTTTTCATTCTCACTGACAAAAACCATAAAACATCCATGAAAAACATCAAATAAATCGACCAATACACATAACCATCCATGAAAACATCCATGAATGTGACAAAATTCCTGTTTTTTCATTCTCACTGACAACAAACAGACATAAATTATGTAAAAAAAGTTGTAGGTGGCAGCACGGTGTTCTCGTAGGAGTATAAGATAGCCTTCTACTCGTATAGACCTAAAACACTTTGTTCTGTTAATAGTAAATTATTTGAAAATACTTTACTCCTATATTTATCAGCAAAATGTGATGTGTTGGACCATCATTTAGGTTTTTGAAGTGGTGTAGGGGTTCAAAATGCACACGCAATATTTCTAGAAATATTGTAGCACCATCATAACTTAAAAAAACAACTATTTGTGTGCAGAGTTGATATTTCAAAAGCGTTTAATAGTATGTTGCATAACCACGCTTTTTTATCATTGTTGCGTAGTGGAGTGAACCCATTTATAAGCCAGTGTTTGTCGGGTTGGTAAGGTAATTCATCTTTGAGAATTTTTTCGGGAGGGAAATTTCAGACCGAATTTCTTTACGTCGTGGAGTACAACAAGGGTCAGTTCTTAGCCCAGTTATATTTTTTAATAACGCAATTAGAACAGCCACACGGTACCTACCCCCATTTGTGATTGACAATATCGACACTAGCCACTTGTCGGTTGCTGATGATATTTTGTTATTTTCGGACAATTTAATCAAACAGTTCGTGGTAACGAACTGTAAGTAAGGAGTGACCCGGCTCAATGGTAACCGAAACTGTAGAATTTTGATACCAATAGATACATCAAAAGAATCATATTTCAATGCTGATTTCAAATATATAAGGGTAAAGAGCGAGGCATTGAGGAGGGGACAGCCCCTTTCATATACGGAATGATTTCTGTTCGTTTTAAGTTTTAACGTCGTTCCTTACTTTCAGTTAAAAAAAACTTGTTTTTTTTTTATTTAATATCAATACAGAATGCAACTTATATATTACATTCACATCTACGGGAGATAGGATTAGAGATTGAACCTATTAATACAGAATTCCTAGTGACAAGCAATAACGTTGATTTCCAGCATCATTCAATTAGGGTGGGATCACATAACATCTTTAATAATGATTGTATTAATTACCTTAGTTTGCCTTTTGGCCCGACAATTAAAGCTACGCTGGAGCTGGTGTTATCTTTTGTACTGAGAAAACTTAGGAAAACCTATGGCCTGCTAGTCAGGGTGAAAGGTCGTTTTGATAAACAAACACTTGCTATAATTTATAATTCAATGTTTGCACCTCATGTATTTTTCATTGTTCCATTTTTGAAGTTTTTAAGTAAAAGTGATAAAAAGTGTATCCGTGTGTAATTTTTCCGGTTTTGTAAATATTTTCTTGGAATTCCACTGTGGTTCAAAAATAGGTATATTATTCGAAAATTTGGAATGTTTGATATCAACGTTAAAATAAATCAGCAATACGACCGATTTCTTAGACGGTCCTTAGAAAATGAAATAA
Source organism: Artemia sp. Qi Xiang Cuo (assembly GCF_049724085.1). NCBI lineage: Eukaryota > Metazoa > Arthropoda > Branchiopoda > Anostraca > Artemiidae > Artemia > Artemia sp. Qi Xiang Cuo. Next base: position 69,888,821 of record NC_142797.1, on the reverse strand, counting down.
ATTTACCCCTTATTCATCTCGTTTAATGGAAAAATAGTTTTCTCGCCATTGCTCTAATAGAACAGTTATTTATGCGTTATGTATTATGAGAGTTTATGCGTTATGAGTAGAAATGCATCTCTTGATTTGAACGTGACCGTCTGCGGCCGTCTATAATCAGTCTTACTGTACAAGATCACATGCCCCTTTCTAGGCATGTTTTCTGGTTATGTTGATGTTGTTTCGTTGTTATGTTTTTTTGATGATTGTGTTGTTTAATGTTTATAAGCCCAATGGATATAGACGGGAGTTTAAATCATGGTAGAGCGAGTCTAACGGGACAGGATCGTTGATTCACTAACGGAATTAGAAATGACATAACTTGATTTCTAGGAATTATGCGGGACTCCGAAGAGATAGAAATTCCATTTTTAAATATGGCTTCTCTGGTCTTTAGGATTAGCAATAAATTCAGGAATTAGAATTTCAAAGCCTTAATAATGTAACTAGGAACACCTTAGATAATTTTCAGAAATTCAAACGAGATACAAGGTAGATTGAATATATTTAACGCGGGAACTGTTTCCTGGGAATTTTAAATGTGACAGCGCAGGGATGCCAAAAAAAAGGAACATTCAGAAATTACGTTTAGGGGATTATTTGGGCGAAATAAATTAATCCACATTTTAGGGATGATTTTGGTGAAACAAATTAATCGACATTCTCGAGGATAATTTTGGGGTGAAACTCTGTGGTCGCTATAATAGACATGTACACAATATGGATGTGGACGATATAAAATATTATTTTTAACAATGGAGTGTGCTAAAAAGTTGTAAGTAATAGAGCCATTGATGTCAAAATGACCTTGTGAGTTGACCTAGCTTTACTTCCCAATTGTGTTCGGTATAATACACAAATGCAAATCGAGCAATGTTCTCATTATAAAATATGTTCTAACATTCTAGTATACTAAAAAATTGATACTAATAGAGATGAAGATGGCAAGAAAAGAATTTTAATAAGGAAATTCAGAACAATCCTTAGAAATCAAGTAGTGAGGTGATTATAGGTTTGAAGCATCAAGGATCGCAACCATCAATGACCCTAAACACCAAGAACCTCAACCTCCAAAGGCCCCCTATCCCCAACCTCCAAGGGACCTCTTCCCCCCAACTTTTTGGCCCCCCACCCCCATTTTTTAAATACTTTTTTTGCGCACTTGAGACACAGAAGGGCCCCCTCCCCCAACTTCTCGATCCCCACCCCCATTTTTTTTAACTTTTTTGGCTTGCTTGAGACACAGAAGGGTCCCTCCTCCCGCCAAATTTTTTGCCCCCCCCATTTTTAGTATTTATTTGCGCTTGAGACATAGCAGGGCCCAACTCCCCCCAACTCTTTGGGCCCCTCCCCAAATTTTTTTATACTTTTGTTATTGAATTTTTTTAACATGCTATTTTTTCAACTTTTTTTTTACATCTCTTAGAATGACATGAAACATACTTAGAAATTCACATTTAATTGGAATAAGCAAACACCCGCCCAGACACGCAGACAAAAAGAGTGAGAGAGACATAAACACATAGAAATACGTAGATTCAGACACAGAGACTGAGAAAGACATTCATTGGAATAAGCAAGCATCCGCCTAGACACAGAGAAAAAAAGAGCGAGAAAGACAAAACACATGAAAATTCGTCGATTCAGTCACACAAACTGTGATCCACATGCATTGGAATAAGCACACAACCGCCCAGACACACAGGAAAAAAGAGTTAGAGAGACATAAGCGCAAACAAATACGTATATTCAGACACACAAACTGAGAACGACATGCATAGGAATAAGCAAACACCCGCCCAGACACACCGGCAAAAAGAGTGAGAGAGACAAAAACACATACAAATACATAGATTCAGACACACAAATAGAGAAAGACATGCCGTGGAATAAGTAAACACCCTCCCAGACACACATACAAATACATAGATTCTGACACACAAACCGAGAAATACATGCATTGGAATAAGCAAACATCCGCCCAGACACACAAGCAAAAAGAGTGAGATAGACAAAAAAACATACAAATACTTATAGATTCAGACACACAAACCGAGAAAGACATGCATTGGAATAAGAAAACACCCACCCGGACACACAGACAAAAAGAGAGAGAGATACAAAAACACATACAAATACATAGATTCAGACACACAAACCAAGAAAGACATGCATTGGAATGAACAAACACCGGCCCAGACCCACAGGCAAAAAGAGTGAGAGAGACAAAAACACATAAAAATACATAGATTCAGACACACAAACCGAGAAAGACATGCATTGGAATAAGTAAACATCTGCCCAGAAACACAGGCAAAAAGAGTGAGAGAGACAAAAACAAATACTTAGATTCAGAGACACAAACCTAGAAAGACATGCATTGGAATAAGCAAACACCAGCCGAAACAAACAGGCAAAAAGAGTGAGAGAAAAAACACATACAAATACGTAGATTCAGCCACACAAACCGAGAAAGACATGCATTGGAATAAGCAAACACCCGCCCAGACATGTCTTTCTCGGTTTGTGTGTCTGAATCTACGTATTTGTATGTGTTTTTGTCTCTCTCACTCTTTTTGCCTGTTTGTCTGGCCGGGTTTTTGCTTATTCTAATGCATGTTTTTCTCGGTTTGTTTGTCTGAATCTATGTATTTTTTTGTGTTTTTGTCTCTCTCACTCTTTTTGCCTGTGTGTTTGGGCGGGTGTTTGCTTAACCAATGCATGTCTTTCCCGGTTTGTGTGTCTGAATCTACGTATTTGCATGTGTTTTTGTCTCTCTCACTCTTTTTTGGCTGTTTGGGTGGGTGTTTGCATATTCTATTGCATGTATTTCTCGTTTTGTGTTTCTGAAAGTGCTTCCTTATTCCAATGCATGTCTTTCTCGGTTTGTGTGTCTGAGTCTGCGTGTTTGTATGTGTTTTTGTCTCTTTCGTTCTTTTTGTCTGTGTGTCTGGACGGGTTTTTGCTTATTCCAATGCATGTCTTTCTCGGTTTGTGTGTCTGAACCTACGTATTTGTATGGGTTTTGTCTCTCTCACTCTTTTTGTCTGTGTGTCTGGGCGGGTATTTGCTTATTCCAATGCATGTCTTTCTCGGTTTGTTTGTCTGAATCTATGTATTTGTATGTTTTTTTGTCTCTCTCACTCTTTTTGTCGGTGTGTCTGGACGGGTGTTTTCTTATTCCAATGCATGTCTTTCTCGGTTTGTGTGTCTGAATCTACGTATTTATATGTGTTTTTGTCTCTCTCACTCTTTTTGTCTGTGTGTCTGGACGGGTGTTTTCTTATTCCAATGCATGTCTTTCTCTGTTTGTGTGTCTGAATCTACGTATTTATGTGTGTTTTTGTCTCTCTCACTCTTTTTGCCTGTTTGTCTGGGTGTGTGTTCGCTTATTCCAATGCATGTCTTTCTCGGTTTGTGTGTCTGAATCTGCGTCTTTATATTTGTTTTTGTCTATCTCGTTCTTTTTGCCTGTGTGTCTGGGCGGGTTTTTGCTTATTCCAATTCATGTTTTTCTTGGTTTGTTTGTCTGAATCTACGCATTTGTATGGGTTTTGTCTCTCTCACTCTTTTTGCCTGTGTCTGGGTGGGTGTTTGCTTATTCCAATGCATGTCTTTCTCGGTTTGTGTGGCTGAATCTATATATTTGTATGTTTTTTTGTCTCTCTCACTCTTTTTGTTGGTGTGTCTGGACGGGTGTTTTCTTATTCCAATGCATGTCTTTCTCGGTTTGTGTGTCTGAATCTACGTATTTATATATGTTTTTGTCTCTCTCACTCTTTTTGTCGGTGTGTCTGGACAGGTGTTTTCTTATTCCAATGCATGTCTTTCTCGGTTTGTTTGTCTGAATCTACGTATTTATATGTGTTTTTGTCTCTCTCACTCTTTTTGCCTGTTTGTCTGGGTGGGTGTTTGCTTATTCCAATGCATGTCTTTCTCGGTTTCTGAGACTGAATCTACATATTTGTATGTGTTTTTGTCTCTCACTCTTTTAGCCGGTGTGTCTGGGCGGGTGTTTGCTTATTCTAATGCTTGTCTTTCTCAGTTTGTGTGACTGAATCTACGTTTTCCTATGTGTTTTTATCTCTCTCACTCTTTTTGTCTGTGTGTCTGGGCAGGTGTTTGCTTATTCCAATGCATGTCTTTGTCGGTTTGTGTGTCTGAATCTACGTATTTCTATGTGTTTTTGTCTCTCTCACTCTTTTTGTCTGTGTGTCTGGACGGGTGTTTTCTTATTCCAATGTATGTCTTTCTCGGTTTGTGTGACTGAATCCACGTATTTTTTTGTGTTTTGTCTCTCTCAATCTTTTTGCCTGTGTGTCTGGGCAGGTGTTTGCTTATTCCAATGCATGTCTTTGTCGGGTTTTGTGTCTGAATCTACGTATTTGCGTGTGTTTTTGTCTCCCTCAGTCTATTTGCCTGTGTGGCTGGGCGGGTGTTTGCTTATTCCAATGCATGTCTTTCTCGGTTTGTGTGTCTGAATCCACGTATTTGTATGTGTTTTTCTCTCTCTCACTCTTTTTGCCTGTGCGTCTGGGCAGGTGTTTGCTTATTCCAATGCATGTCTTTCTCGGTTTGTGTGTCTGAATCTACGTATTTGCGTGTGTTTTTGTCTCCCTCAGTCTTTTTGCCAGAGTGTCTGGGCGGGTGTTTGCTTATTCCAATGCATGTCTTTCTCGGTTTGTGTGTCTGAATCTACGTATTTGTATGTGTTTTTGTCTCTCTCACTCTTTTTGTCTGTGTGTCTGGGCAGGTGTTTGCTTATTCCAATGCATGTCTTTGTCGGTTTTTGTGTCTGAATCTACGTATTTGCGTGTGTTTTAGTCTCCCTCAGTCTTTTTGCCTGTGTGGCTGGGCGGGTGTTTGCTTATTCCAATGCATGTCTTTCTCGGTTTGTGTGTCTGAATCTACAAATTTTTATGTGTTTTTGTGGTAAAGCTTTCTAATTTAGTTAATTATTAATTGAGTAAAAATATATTAAGACGCAAAAACAAAGTTTCAAAATAACACTTTTTAAGATAAAGATACAAATCGTGGAATGTGTGGGCTTGGAGGGAACTTGCTCAATAATAAATTTCCTGGCTTAATGCGTCAATGTACCGGAAGGACGTGTTTGGTTTTTCATAAATATACCCCGATTTTTGGGACTGAAGGCAGACCTTTTGACTTGCCGGGTGAACCTCTGCCCGTTTATTTTCTCATTAGAAATACCTTGGAATTTTGTCTTATCATTGTAAGTGCCTTAGTTTCTGAGACTTGTGGTGTACTTGGGACAGTCAGTCCCAGTACAAAGAATATATCCGATTATATTATATGGTTAATGAAAAAAAGTATTGTATTTTAGACAAACTCTCTACGATCTACTTTTAGCTTCTCGAACATACCCAGTTGGTACGCCTCATTAGTTCGGTCATAGCCTAAGGCCCACTAACAAAGTTTAATTACCTTTGGGCCAGAGTTTATCTCCCCTTTAAAGGGAGAATAAAGGCATCTACGACTACAACACCCAAACACCATAATAATACACAACTTCACAAAAACTGGTGGTCGCTGGAAAAACTGGGTCGAGAAGGCTAGATAAAAATAGTAGATTGAAATAAAATGGCTTTAACAGAGGAAAAAATGACTTCCATATCAACAGTACTTGAAATTGCAAAAATTATACCAGAATACGCGGTAAATTCAGATGTAGATGAGTTTATCGAAAAATTAAAAGTTTTCGACAAACTAACTGAATCGTTTGAGGATAAGGTCAAAGAGCAATGCGTAGCAGCCAGATTAAAGGGGAGCGCCCTTAAACATTTTGAGGCAATTAAGGAAAAAGAGCCCAAGGACATCAGTACTATAATTGAATCTTTTAAAACAAGATTCATTGAGACAAGCATCTCCGAGAGGCTAAGAACAGAGGTAGTCACATTCGATACCTCAACTAGTATCAGGGAATATGCAGACAAAATTTGTAGATCCGTGTGTTTACAATTAGAAAAAGGCGGAAATGACGAGACAATAAAGAAAGTACAACTACATACTTTTACCCTAGGGTTACCAAAAAAGTTATTAAGACTAATATTATAGCGGAAACCTGAAAATTTTGAGCAGGCTATAATACTAGTAGAAACAGAGGTAAAAATTGACGAAGCTATGAAAAAGTTTGACCAGATGTCAATAAATAACACGGGAGCCCAAGAAAGTTTAAAATATGAAAGGGGACAAAAAAGGGTGAGCTTTGAGGAGCCGAATCGTGAACCAAAAAGGCGCGGCGGAGGCCGAGGGTCGCCATCTAGGGAGATAGCTGACAGATTCCACGACCTTGAGAGATTAGCAGCTAATAATTATAGAAAATATGGACACCCACCTCCAGCAAAGACAGATAGTTGGGGAACTAACAATGACAGATCAAAAATATTTAGAAATAACTAGGAAACAAACAAACAATTTAAGAGAAAACATAATTGTTATTGTTTTTAATAGCAAAATCACTCTGCAACATAGTGCTGGTTCAGAATACGACAATACGATCAGATGTACAAGATAAGACACCAATACAGAACACAAGGGGAGATAAATTTAGGAAGGCAGGGAAAAAATAGAACCGGGCAAACTCTTAACAATATACCAGGATTCAGGCCTAGAGAGCAGACGGTTAACTATCCCCAGCGTCAAAGTAGCAGCTCTGAAGAAAACTGGGATAATTCCAGAAATTTTTGGCCAAACAGTGGGCATTTAAACGGAGAAACCAGCCTGTAAGGGTCGATAGAGCTTTTTCCTTACAAAGACCCCTATATAGTTTAGAATGTTGTGATGCAAATGCAAATAATAATAATCTACCGATTCTACGTTGTTTTAAAATTGAGTGTTTTCAAAATTTGCCATGTTTACTAGATACAGGCGCATCTAAATCATTAATTCGAGAGGAAGTTTTTAATAGATTTCCTCCTAGTGTCAAAAATCGAGTAAGCAGATGCCAAAATACCCTAACATCAGTGACAGGGCACAAGCTGACAATTTTGGGAGAATGTCCACTAAAATTTAGTGCAGGGGATAAAAAAATAACAGTAACAGTAATAATATGCAAGCAGCTACCATTTCCTTGTATTCTAGGAGTAGATGCCATCAGAAAATATGGGATTGTATGGGAACCCATATCCAATACAATAAAATAAAACACGTCAATATAAAGTAATAGGCACGTGTACGAAGCAAAAGCGACAGACAGTGAAGATTCAATTGTGAACCAACAACGCCGCGGAAAAATCTACATAGAAGGGGGACCGACAGACAACGCTCTAGTGACATTATATGCAAAAGAAGGACACGTAGAAACGCTGGAGAATGTCAGGAGCGGGCACGCACATAGATAATACCCAATGCTTTCCGTGAGAAATCAAGATATAAAAATTGAAAATGGTATAACATACTTAAAACTATCAAATCTAAGTAATAATAAAATAAAACTGAACCAGGTAGAACTTGGATCAGTAAAAAAGATTTCAAATTCGGAAATAAAATCTCTAAACAGTCCAGAATTAAGCGTAAATTTCACTAGCCACGAACAAATATCCTCATTAAAACCGCAACCACAAAAAGAGTATGGAATGTCGAAAACGAATTTTTTGCAACAGTTTGATTTAAAACATTTACTGGAAAACGTAAAAACTAGGGTGGAAAATATTCTTTGGGATTTTAAATGGACTTTTGCAAGACACAAAGCGGATTACAGACTAACTCACTTAATCACGCACAAGATATCAATAGAGGGCCCTCCAATCAAAAAGTCCCCGTATAAAACTCCTTATCATTTAAAGCCATGGCTAGAAAGCCAAATAAAAGAAATGGAAGATCAAGGAATAATTAAAGAAAGTATTAGTGATTGGTGCTTTCCATTAGTAATAGTCAGAAAAAAAAGATAACACCTGGAGATTATGTATAGACTTTAGAGCACTAAATGCCGTCACGATTAAATACGTGATGAAGCTACCAATAATTGATTCGATTTTAGATTTGTTAGGGGGTTCAAAATATTAAACGAGTTTTGATTTAATAGCAGGATGTCAGCAAATCGATTTAGATGCAGAAACTAAGCACAAAGCTACAGTAATCCTAGACGATGGGAGAACGTACACATTTGACCGTATGCCCTTTGGCTTTTCATTTAGTCCAAATTGTTTTAGTCGCCTAATGAATTTGGTGTTAAAAGATAACGAACCAGGAAGGAAAAAAGATACCATGGCTTATTTAGATGATGTAATTCTGTTTAATGAAAACTTGGAAGACCACTTGGTCGGACTTAGAAAAATACTAGAAAAGTTTGAAAAAGCAGGCTTAAAATTAAAACCAGAAAAGTTAAAAATAGTAGTACCAAAATTAGTATTTCTTGGACACCTGATAAACCATTGTACTATTTCACCAAATCCAGAAAAATTTACAGTCATAGAAAATTTACAGCCTCCTAAAGATAAAAAAAGCTGCAGATCCGTTTGTGGGTTGTTAAGCTATTTCCGACGATATATTAAAAATTATGCCACAATAGCACAACCTTTGAAGAACCTTTTGAAGAAATCAGGTAAATTCGAATGTCCAGTGGAAGCAAAACAAGCACTAAATGAAATAAAAAGGCAATTATTACTGGCACCAATACTAAAACTACCAGATTTGTCACAATACTTCTGTTTGCAAACAGATGCTTCGCTGTACGGTATAGGGGCCATATTATTAAACATAAATTCTGAAGGAGTAGAATCAATAGTTCAATACGCCAGTAGGTCACTGACGGAAGCAGAAAAAAAAATACTCGACAGTTAAAAGGGAGTGTTTAGGAGTCGTAGTATTTACAGAATATTTTCGACAATTCTTATTTGGAAAAAAATTTATTTTACGCGTAGACCAAAAATCATTAGTTTAGCTACATACGATGCAAAGTACTTCAGCCCGGCTGACATGGTGAATATTACGTCTGCAAGCATATTCATATACCCCAATATATATATAAAGGGCCGTACAAATATTTTACCAGACTATTTGTCACGAAATCCAGATAAGGAAGAAAATGTGATAGCAACTATCCAGAACGAACTGGAAGAGTTAGAAATACTGTCTAATGAAAATATTTCGAAGCATCAAAATAAAGATGATTTTTGTTTAGCAATGAAATCCTTTTTATCAAAAGGAACGGAACTGCCAGAGCACTTTAAACATTTTTTAAAGGACTTAGATATTTTTTATCTGGACGAAAGTAAAAATCTTCTAGTAAGATACCATAGACCATCCGTAGAATACAGAAAAAATTACTTAAAAATCCTTCCAGTAGTTCCAAAATCTCTGGATGGAGAAATTTTACAGATGGCACATGCAACGATTGGCTGTCATTAAGGAGAAGCAAAAACTATAAGGAGACTGAAAGGGAATTTTTATTTTCCGAAAATATACTCAAAAGTAAAAGCTTTCATACAAAGCTGCCAAGAGTGTGCCAAACAAAAGCCGCCACCAAATACCCCTAGGGCTGAATTAGGTCAATACCCCACCCCTTCAGGGGTAGGAGAAATAATGTCAATAGCCATTTGGGGATCCGGGGTAAGTTTACCAGTTTCCAGGAAAGAAAACAGGTGCGTACTAACCATAGTAAAAAAAAAAAAAAAAAGTAAAGGATGCGGCACTAGACCCTTAAGATCCAAACCGGCGGTGCTGATCTCCGTTTCGTGGCCCTTCAGCCAGGAAGTGCAATGGGGGGCTGGGGGCCAGCCAACCTATGCTTTCGCAAACTAACCATAGTAGACCATTTTAACTCATATTTATACGCTTTTCCAATTAAAGACGAAGAGACAAAAACCATTGCGAAAGTTTTGGTCAATCGCCAATTTCTGGAACACGGGATTTTCCCTAGAGTTTTACTTAGCGACAATGGGCCATGTTTTAGAGCCAAATTATTAGACGAAATTACAGAATATCTGGGGGTTAGACGATGGTTTACCTCGTCTTACTTGGCCGCACCTAATGGGAAGGTTGAACGTAAGCTTAGGGAATTACCTTACATGCTGGGAATACATGCAAGAGAGGAAAATGAAAATTGAGATGAACTTTTACCATTTGTAGTCTTTGCAATAAATACGGCGTTTTCACGTACCTTAAAAGAAACGCCATTTTTTTGTAACACATAAGAGATCCCAGAATTTGTTTAGATGAAATACAAAATGACAGAATATTTTACAACCTTGACCAATATAAGCAAGAGATGGTGATGCGAATGAAAAAAGCTATGGAACAAGTTTAAGACAATCTGGAAGATGCGAAAACAGGACAAAAAGAAAAATATGACAGAACAAGTAAAAATAAAACGAGTTACTGTTTAGGAGATTTGGTTTATGTTTACAAAACAAATCTGGAAGGAATAAAAAAGTTAAAACCGAAATGGGATGGACCCAACAGGATTACAAAAATTCTACCAAATAACTTAACATATTTTCTGAAACATCAGCATAAGGAAAAAGAAGAAGTAATACACCATAATAGAATGAAAAAGGGATATTTTTCAAAACTGTGGAAAACAGAGCCTATACTGTCAGAAGAAGAAATACAAGACACGATCTCACCAGTATATATCAGAAGACCATATGAATTTTATGACCTTTTTAACGACCACAACAGTTGTGAGGAGTGAAAGGAATATTTAGCCCAGTATTGGCTACAAACTTCCCACAATAAACAAGAGAAAAAAGGAAAAGTTCAATGTTCATCAGATACTAGCGATGAAAGCGACAGAGAAGAGCCTCAAACACAACCTACTGGTTTAAGACATAATAAACCAGAGGTCAAATCAAAAGAGGAAGAAAAATTGGAAGAAACCAAAGAATTGTCTGATTTTCATACATTAGACTCACCTACAGTCTTAACGCAAAAATGGCTTTTGGAGCAAACGCCAACTACCAGACGCGAGCTAACAGAATGTGACACTGAAAATTCTTCTACAGAAACTGATATAGAAAAACCTGGGCCATCGTCAGGAAAACCTTCTTTAAGAGAAAAATTATGGAAAACAGCAAACAAACCAAAGGGGCAGCAAGAAGTCCCTTTGTCAGCAGCACAAGTAGCTAAAACCCTTATGAAAAAGGCCAAACATCAAGAGAAGCAAAGATTAAAGATATTTGATGAGGCGACAAAACCGCGCTTGGATTCAGAGCCTTGTAAACCACACTATAGAGACCACGGAAAAACTTGCAAATATTATAAAGAAGATAAGCTAAAATTTGGGGTTCAAAACTCGGACCAGGAAACGGAGAAAGGCAGAACAAGCGCGGCCCCCAGCAGATTAATATTTGAATAAAACAATAATAACAAAAAAAATTTTTAAATAAAAATCAAACGAGTATAAAAGCCACTAAAGAAATATTTATATTTTTTTTTTAATCGGTATATAGATAACATCAAGTTTTCCTTCAAATATATATCGCCAGTAAAAATTATGACCGTCACATTCTAACGTTAAATTATAGCTCCGATCTGAAGTGACATCATAGGTTCCTGCAAAAATTTTGTTTCCAATACGAAATAAGACTTCGCGAGCGGTATAATGTCAAGACTGTTCAAAACAAATTAGGCTTCGCTTAAGAAAAAGGAAATAAGTAAGGCCACGTAATTTTTAAATGGGTGTAGTGAACCTAATTAAATTATACATATTTAGAATCAGCATTGAAAGGAAATTCTTTTGATATGTATATTGAAAAAAATATGTATATTGAAAAAAATATTTTTGGGGGGGGGGATAATGAAGAAAAAAAATCTGTTTTCTTAAGAATTTTCAAAATAATTATAATGGGAAACACAGCGAGAGTTTACATGAATTGCGACATGTACAAGTTAGATGTAATCTTGTTATAAATAGTAAAAAATAAAAATTAAACACTTACCAACAAGGAAGATATGTATAAACAAGAAACTGTAGAAAAAATGGGTCACAGTTTAAAGTATAGTACAGCGTAAAGCAAAGTTTTTCTCCGGTATAATTAATTTCACATATTAAATAAATTCACAACAAACCATTAACAGAAATAACAGGGCGAGGACATTGCAGGTGAAAAACAACAATGACAGGACAATTGGCATTTAAAAACGAAACTGCTAAACGTCTTGTCATTGGGGGGATCCACCAAGCTAACCAAATATATATCAGAAATAAAAATAAAACTTTGGAGGAGGTTTGAGCTGAATGCTCGGCAGAGTTGTTGAACCATGGGAGAAGACATGATCCAGTACCTCTGCCAATGCACTAAACCCATACACTTGTAGAACAGAGTAATAGTCAAAATATCACAAAAGGGACAAATTATACACTCAATGACTGTATAAAACTAAGGCGCAAATTAAACTGAGGATAATTCCATTCCAGACACGAATAATATAAAAAAAAATTATAGGGAAACCACAAAAGATCAGCCCTATCTCTAAGCAATTTTTGGTACGACATAGGCATTAATTTTTTGTAAAATACTACAGAAATGGAATATATCTGCAATGGAAACCACACACTTTTGAGGGAATCAAAATATCGTAAAACGTACATTTTTTATGAATAAATGAGAACTAGAAATTTCGGAGCAAAACTTAATTAAAAGTGTTCAAAAAAATTATCTGAAAAACTACAGTAACTTTCTAACACAAAAACTTTCGAAGAAAAAATTTGAATAATTTCAAAAAATACAAGTTGCAAAAATTAGACCCCCCCCCCCCACCTCTTAAAAATATGGAGATAATGAATTTGACCATAGAAGGGCAATCAGCAGAAAAACTTGTTAAGGGTTTTTGAAAAATACGTGAAACATAAATATAGGCTCTCTTATGGGCTCTCTTAGGCTCTCTAATTTGGCTCTCTTATGTGGAAGTCGTTTTCAGAAAAATGACTAACATGGCAGGAAAAATTAAAAAAAAATTCACATAATATCCATAAGGACTTAATTTGAAGTTGAAACCTAAGACAAGACCACTAAAAGTGGGGAAGTTAAAGGGAAAACAGTCATGTTCACTTGTATGTCAAAAAATGAATTACACTGTGCCATAACGTCCAGATAATTTCTGCAGAAAAGCCACTTTTTATGAAAAAAGAATAGCCCAAGATAAAATAGTGCCACAAATTATTAAATAATTAATTATTTTGTGTGCAGGTTCATAATAGTCTTTTTAGCTGTAGCTGATGACAAGAGAGCTTAGAAACGTTATAGGAGCTACCAGAAGGCAGCCCTGGTAAGCAAACCTTCAGGGTACGGGCACAAGTCAATTGGTAGTGCCAAAACAGGTAAAAAGACGAATAGCTAAAATTTTAAGCTAATCGTATCTAAGCTGTAAATAAAAGCCTTGAGCCAAACAGAAGTTAAAGCTGAAAAAAAAGAGAAATCACAGACAAAAACGTTATAGAACTGTCTAAAGTACCTAGGAATTTGAAAAGAATTGAAAAGCTGAAAAGTCTGAATAGACAAACAGGCTTATAAGATAATGACAGTTAATGACACAAGTGGGTTCGAAATGGAACCAAATTTTTAAAACAAAATGTATATAGTCGTATATGAGAAAAGTTATATAGTTGTGACAAATGTAATTGAGAAAATATCTACTGTTATAAATACTAGTCTATACCGTGTTTTGTTTTTAAAAATGCTTTAAGTTTTAACTAATAGTATAGTAACATATCTAGTTTTGCGACTTAAATACTTGTGTAAGTTATTACAAAATGCTTATTTATATATATACGCTGTTTTAATTTACTTTAAATTTTAACTAGTGATGTAATGTTATATTTAAATGTTTGACCTCGAGTCAAAGTATTAATATATTTTTTTTATTGTAAAATATTCCGTTTAGTATTAAGTTTGAAAGAATAATCCAGCAAGGAACATAATGTTTCGATTTAAGCGGGATATTATTTTTCGAGTAATTAAAAAAGTGGAGAAAGTAATTAAAAGTAATTAACTTTCGAATGCATTGATATATACGTAAATTGAGTATTTCATTCTGCTATATATGTAAAAATATATGCTTTATATGTATACTAATGTGGATATTTATTTTAGATACAGCATTAGCTATTTTTTTTGGAAAACAAATTTTTCGTAGCATCTTTTCGGATCCATTTTTCCTTCAATCATATTTCGACACATTTTTGGGAAGTAACAAATTTTGAAGACACTTCAAATATATCCTGATACTATCATCTCATACTCGATCAACTGATATTTTGGAAACTATAGCAGTAATACAGACTTTACTACAAGTTCGTTAGAAATTGAGAAAAATCAGAACTTAATTTAGGCCAAAAAAATGTGCTACATAGCCCAATGGCTTATGTTATTTAAATATGTGAAAATGCTATGTGCTGGAAAAATATGTGAAAATTTAAAAATCAAAATGTTTTGCGTAATTTAACCAAGACATTTCTAAAGCGAAATATAAATGGAAATATCAACCACACGGTAATATCAACCACGAAATATCCACCACATCACACAGATAAATTAAATTATTAATGGGTATTAAATTTAAACAAAAAAAAATTGTTCATAAAACTTTTCTAATATAAATCTAATTTAAGCAAAACCACTAATATTATGTTTAAGCTACTTGGGGTCAAGTTAAAACAGAAGATGCATATGAAGAAGGGTAAAAGAGTAATTTTCAGTCCTAGAGACAGAGAAAAAGAGAAACAAGGATGAATTTCAAATTGAAATCCTTCGACAAAAAAAAAGAACATGGCCAATATTGGACCAGAAACATAACCCTAAGGAAACCCATTGAGGGTAGATGCAAATAATGACCCAAAGATGGCAGCATAATAGCTGTAAACGAAATTAAGTTGTTTTAAAAGAAAATATTGAGAATTGGGACAATTCTTCCTTAAATGGGGAGTATTGTGGTAAAGCTTTCTAATTTAGTTAATTATTAATTGATTAAAAATATATTAAAACGCAAAAACAAAGTTTCAGAATACCACTTTTTAAGATAAAGAAACAAATCGTGGAATGTGTGGGCTTGGAGGGAACTTGCTCAATAACCAATTTCCTGGCTAAATGCGTCAATGTACCGGAAGGACGTGGTTAGTTTTTCATACATATACCCCGATTTTTGAGACTGAAGGCAGACCTTTTGACTTGCCGGGTGAACCTCTGCCCGTTTATTTTATCGTTAGAAATACCTTGGAATTTTGTCTTATCATTGTAAGTGTCTAAGTATTTTATTATATATTATTGTAGCTTTTGAGACTTGTGGTCTACTTGGGACAGCCAGTCCCAGTAGAAAGAATATATCCGATTATATTATATGTTAAATGAATAAAAGTATTGTATTTTAGACAACCTCTCTACGATCTACTTTTAGCTTCTCGAACATACCCAGTCGGTACGCCTCATTAGTTCGGGTATAGCCTAAGGCACGCTACCAAAGTTTAATTACCTTAGGGCCAGAGTTTATCTCCCCTATAAGGGAGAATAAAGGCATCTACGACTACAACCCCCAATATACCACAAAATAACACTTCACAACATTTTTGTCTCTCTCACTCTTTTTTGGCTGTGTGTCTGGGCGGGTGTTTGCTTATTCCAATGCATGTCTTTCTTCGTTTGTGAATCTGAAAGTGTTTGCTTATTCCAATGCATGTCTTTCTCGGTTTGTGTGTCTTAATCTGCGTGTTTGTATGTGTTTTTGTCTCTCTCACTCTTTCTGCCCGTGTGTCTGGGCGGGTGTTTGCTTATTTCAATGCATGTCTTTCTCGGTTTATGTGTCTGAATCTACGTATTTGTATGTGTTTTTGTCTCTCTCACTCTTTTTGACTGTGTGTCTGGGCGGGTGTTTGCTTATTCCGATGCATGTCTTTCTCGGTTTGTGTGACTGATTCTCCGTTATTGAATGTATTTTTGTCTCTCTTACTCTTTTTCACTGTGTGTCTGGGTGGGTGTTTGCTTTTTCCAATGCACGTCTTTTTCGGTTTTTGTGTTTGATTCACAGTATTTGTATTATTTTTGGTCTCTCTCACTCTTTTTGCCTCTTTTCTGGGCTGGTGTTTGCTTATTACAATACACGTCTTTGTTGGTTTTTGTGTCTGAATCTACGTACTTGCGTGTGTTTTTGTCTCCCTCAGTCTTTTTGCCTGTGTGTCTGGGCGGGTGTTTGCTTATTCCAATGCATGTCTTTCTCGGTTTGTGTGTCTGAATCTACGTATTTTTATGTGTTTTTGTCTCTCTCACTCTTTTTTGGCTGTGTGTCTGGGCGGGTGTTTGCTTATTCCAATGCATGTCTTTCTCGGTTTGTGTATCTGAAAGTGTTTCCTTATTCCAATGAATGTCTTTCTCGGTTTGTGTGTCTGAATCTGCGTGTTTGTATGTGTTTTTGTCTCTTTCACTCTTTTTGTCTGTGTGTATGGGCGGGTTTGTGATTATTCCAATGCATGTTTTTTTAGATTTGTATGTCCGAATCTACGTATTTGTATGGGTTTTGTCTCTCTCACTCTTTCTGCCTGTTTGTCTGGGCGGGAGTTTGCTTATTTCAATGCATGTCTTTCTTGGTTTATGTGTCTGAATTTGTGTATTTGTATGTGTTTTTGTCTTTCTTACTCTTTTTGCCTGTGTGTTTGGACGGGTGTTTGCTTATTCCAATGCACGTCTTTATTGGTTTGTTTGACTGAATCTACATATTTGTATGTATTTTTGTCTCTCTCACTCCTTTTGCCTGTGTGTCTGGGCCGGTGTTTGCTTATTCCAATGCATGTCTTTCTCGGTTTGTGAGTCTGAATCTACGTATTTGTATGTGTTTTTGTCTCTCTCACTCTTTTTTGCCTGTGTGCCTGGGCGGGTGTTTGCTTATTCCAATGCATGTCTTTCTCGGGTTGTTTGTCTGAATCTACGTATTTGTATGTGTTTTTGTCGCTCTCACTCTTTTTTCCTGTGTGTCTGGGCGGGTGTTTGCTTGTTCTAATGCATGTCTTTCTTGGTTCGTGTGTCTGAATATACGTATTTGTATGTGTTTTTGTCTCTCACTCTCTTTGGCTGTGTGTCTGGGCGGGTGTTTGCTTATTCCAATGCATGTCTTTCTCGGTTTGTGTGTCTGAATCTACGTTTTTGCGTGTGTTTTTGTCTCCCTCAGTCTTTTTGCCTGTGTGTCTGGGCGGGTGTTTGCTTATTCCAATGCATGTCTTTCTCGGTTTGTGTGTCTGAATCTACGTATTTTTATGTGTTTTTGTCTCTCTCACTCTTTTTTGGCTGTTTGGGTGGGTGTTTGCATATTCCATTGCATGTATTTCTCGGTTTGTGTATCTGAAAGTGTTTTCATATTCCAATGCATGTCTTTCTCGGTTTGTGTGTCTGAATCTGCGTGTTTGTATGTGTCTTTGTCTCTTTCACTCTTTTTGCCTGTGTGTGTGGACGGGTGTTTGCTTATTCCAATGCACGTCTTTCTCGGTTTGTGTGTCTGAATTTACGTATTTGTATGTGTTTTTGTCTCTCTCACTCTTTTTCCCTGTGTGTCTGGGCGGATGTTTGCTTATTCCAATGCATGTGTTTTTCGGTTTGTGTGTCTAAATCTACGTGTTGGTATGTGTTTTTGTCTCTCTCTTTCTTTTTTGCCTGTGTGTCTTGGCGGGTGTTTGCTTATTCCAATGCATGTCTTTCTCGGTTTGTGTGTCTGAATCTTCGTATTTGTATGTGTTTTTGTCGCTCTCTCTCTTTTTCCCTGTGTGTCTGGACGGATGTTTGCTTATTCCAATGCATTTCTTTTTCGGTTTGTGTGTCTGAATCTACGTATTTGTATGTGTTTTTGTCTCTCTCACTCTTTTTGCCTGTCTGTCTGCGCGGGTGTTTGCTTATTCCAATGTATGTCTTTCTCGGTTTGTTTGACTGAATCTACGAATTTTGTATGTGTTTTTGTCTCTCTCACTCTTTTTTTCTGTGTGTCTGGGCGGATGTTTACTTATTCCAATGCATGTCCTTCTCGGGTTGTGTGTCTGAATCTACGGATTTGTATGAGTTTGTGTCTCTCTCACTCTTTTTGCCTGTGTGTCTGGGCGGGTGTTTGCTTATTCCGATAAATGTCTTTTTCGTTTTGTGTGTCTAAACCTACGTCTTTGTTTTTGTTTTTGTCTCTCTCACTCTTTTTGTCTGTGTGTCTGGGAGGGTGTTTGCCTATTCCAACGCATGTCTTTCTCGGTTTGTGTGTCTGAATCTACGCATTTGCATGTGTTTTTGTCTCTCTCACTCTTTTTGCCTTCGTGTCTGGACGGGTGTTTGCTTATTCCAATGCATGTCTTTCTCGGTTTGTGTGTCTCAATCTAGGTATTTGTATGTGTTTTTGTTTCTCTCACTCTTTTTGCCTGTGTGTCTGGACGGGTGTTTGCTAATTTCAATGCATGTCTTTCTCGGTTTGTGTGTCTGAATCTACGTCTTTTTATGTTTTTTTGTCTCTCTCACTCTTTTGGCCCGTGTGTCTGGGCAGGTATTTGCTTATCCCAGTACATGTGTTTCCCGGTTAGTGTGTCTGAATGTGTGTATTTTTATGTGTTTTTGTATCTCTCACTTTTCTTACCGGTGTGTCTGGGCGGGTGTTTTCTTATTCCATGCATGTCTTTCTCTGTTTGTATGTCTGAATCTACGTATTTATATGTGTTTATGTCTCTCTCACTCTTTTTGCCAGTGATTAAGAGCGGGTGTTTGCTTATTCCAATTAAATGTGAATTTTTTATGTTTTAAGTATGTTTCATGTCATTCTAAGAGAGGTAAAAAAGGTTGGAAAAATAGTAGGTTAAAAAATAAAAAACAATTCAATTACAAAATATAAAAAAAATCTGGGGGTAGACCCAAAATTTGGGGGGCGGGGGGCCCTTCTATGTCGCAAGCGTGTAAAAAAAACACTAGAGAAAATGGAGAGGGCCAAAAAAGTTGGGGTGAGAGGGGCCCTTCTGTGTCTCCAGCGCGCAAAAAAGGTTAAAAAAATGGGGATGGGGGGGTCAAAAAGTTGGGGGGAGGGGGCCATTTTGTGTCTCAAGCGCCCAAAAAAAGTCTTAAAAAATGGGGGTAGGGGCCAAAAATTTGGGGGTGGGCCTTGGAGGTTGGGGATAGGGGGGCCTTTGGAGCTTGAGGTCCTTGGTGCTTAGGGTCATTGATGGTTGCGATCCTTGATGGTTCAGACCTAAAATCACCTCACTACTTGATTTCTCAGGATTTCTAAGGATTGTTCTGAATTTCCTCATTAAAATTCTTTTCTTGCCATCTACATCTCTATTAGTATCAACTTTTTAGTATACTAGAATGTTAGAACATATTTTATAATGACAACACTGCTCGATTGGTATTTGTGTATTATACCAAAAACAATTGGGAAGTAAAGCTAGGTCAACTCACAAGGTCATCTTGACATCAATGGCTCTATTACTTTCAACTTTTTAGCATACTCAATTGCTAAAAACAATATTTTATATTGTCCACATCCCATATTGTGTACATCTCTATTATACTGACCACAGAGTTTCACCCCAAGTCATCTTCCAAAATGTCAATTAATTTGTTTCGCCCAAATAATCCCTAAAATGTCGATTAATTTGTTTCGTCACATTTAAAATTCCCAGCTGTCACATTCAAAATTCCCAGGAAACAATTCCCGCGCTAAATATATTCAATCTGTCTTGTATCTCGTTTGAATTTCTGAAAATTATCTAAAGTTTTCCTAGTTACACTATTAAGGCTTCGAAATAATAATTCCGGAATTCATCGCTAAGCCTAAAGACCAGAGAAGCCATATATAAAAATTGAGTTTCTATTTCTTTAGAGTCCCGCATACTTCCTAGAAATCAAGTGACGTCATTTTTAATTCCGTTAGTGAATCAATGATCCTGTCCCGTTAGACTCGCTCTTATCTGGCAATGTTGTAAACTCCCGTCTGTATCCATTAGGCTAAGAAACATCAAACAACATAACCATCAACAAAACATAACCATGAAACATGGAAAGAGACATGTGATCTTGTACAGTCAGACTGGTTATAGATGGCAGCAGACGGTCCCGTTCAAATCAATAGATGCATTTCTACTGTTATGCTTTGTGAGTGTTCTTAGTGTTATGCAATAATGAGCTATCATGAGCTATTTATTATATATTCATGAGTTATTGAGTATTATGAGCCACTTGTTGTCGTCCTTTTCGTTAGAAGTTTAATTTTGTGTTTTTTTTGTTTTTTTTCTTTTCATTTATTTCCTATACTCCTCTGTGCACATCATGTATGTATAGAGGGCATAAATAAATTATTATTATTATTATTATTATAACCCCTTTGATTTCTTAAACATTCCCTGTAACACACGCTGAAAGTTTCAACTTAATGCCATCAACTGTTCCTGAAGAATTTGTGATGCGTCCCTTAACAGCCTGTGTGGGTATAGTGTGTTTTGACTTAGTTCCATACAAATTCAATATATCCAAAAATTGTGCCTTGATACCCTTAGTTTTAATAGAATAATGGTAGTGGCAGTAGAATTGATAGTAGTAGGCTTAGCTTTAGTAGGAGTAGTAGCATCAAAAGTAGCAATAATAATGTCAGTAGTAGTAGTATGAGTAAATGCAGTATTATTAGGATTCAAATATTTTCTTTTGGTTAGTTCATCATCCCCCCAACAAGCCCTGTTAGTGTCAACCTCACACACCAGACTGTTCGTAAGACACAACTGTTACACCATTTTGACAACCAGCGTTCAGGTAGCACGTTGTAATTCAGTTCATTTTCCCCCCTCAAAATTCCTTGAAAATTCCACCTTCATACCCTTAGGCATAGTTCTAATAGTAGTCATAGTTGTAGTAATAGCGGTAGTACTAGTAAAAGCAATACTATTAACGTATTGCCTTTTGGTAAGTACACCATCTTTCTCATAAAGTCCTAGAAGTTTTAACTTTAACAATTTGAAATTGATATGAAATTGCTGATATGTCATTTTGATTGCCTGAATTTTCATATACCTCTTGAAATTTTACTCTCAATGCTCTTAGCCTTACGAGTAGTTGCAAAAGAAGTAGAATTTGAAGAAGTGGTCGTAGTAGTAGTAGTACTAGTAGTAGCAGTAAATGTAGCAGAGGTGGTAGTATTAGCAGTAGTGTGCACATATTACCTTTTGGTCAAATGATCTTCCCCTTTAAGCCTTCTCAGAAAGTTTCAACTTAATACCCAAACCAATTCTTAACATGCGCTCTTTTAACAATGTACTTGCGCATAGCCTCTTTTGATTTAGTTCAAATTTACACTCAATATTGTAAGGGGAGTAGTGTGGTAGTAGTAATGGTAGCAGTAGTAGTGGTGGTAGCTGTAGTAGCATGTAAATATTGCCTTTCTGGTCATCTTGTTTATCATTTCCAGAAAGTCCAAAACTAATATACTCAGTTATTTCTGACTTACGCCCTTTTGAGAATTCGTATACACATAACGTGTCTTGATTTAGTTCAACAATCCCCTCAACATTTTCTTAAACATTCAACTGAATGCCCCTCGTCTTTTTGGAAAGTAAAGTTTAAACATGTATACCTTTTTCAATAGCATATACTGTATGTAAACAATGAACAAATTGCCTAACTTATAGCTCTTACCTTGAGGACTTATCTTAAGGACAAAATTAATAGATGTTTCAACAATGCTGAAAAAAGGTAATACAAATTCAAAATTTCAGTCAAATAAGCCCCATCCGATCCGAAGTTTTTACAACCAGCCGCTCCATAAAAACATTACATGCCCCGGTGCATAACTTACAACCCTTGCCCCTGGGCTCTGGAGGTTATAGCCGTCCTGAAGGCATTGTTATATACTCTTTGGACTATTGTGAACAAAATGGCTATTCACAATTTCGATCAGATGCGTTTGGGGAAAAGTGGATATCAGGGATTGGGGGGGGCTAGTTTCCCTCCATCACTTAAGACTCTTAAAAGGGAACTTTAACTATACATTTTCAATCAAATGAGCCTCCTCTGAAGTTCAAAGGGCTAGCCCTTCCATAATAAACCTTATATCCCCCCGGGGCATAACTTACAACCTTTGCCCCCAGACTTTGGCGAGCTGTGTAAAACCCAAAGGCCTTGTTATGTGATCTTTGGACTCTTTTTTAACAAATGGTTATCTCAAAATTTCTATTGAATGTGTTTGTGGAAATGATAGGCTTTGGGGGGGCTGGTTTCCCTCCAGTCATTTTCAACTATTAAGAAGGGGCTGGGAAGGTGCTTGTTTCCCACAATTGACTCTTAAAAAGAGTACTATGACTTACAATTTCCAATTAAATAAGTCCTATCCAAAGCTTATACGGCCACCTATTTCAGAAACCCTTCCCCCATGGCTTTGGTAGATAGGCTATATCAACCCTGAAGGCTTTGCTATATGTTCTTTGGACTGTTCTAAACAAAATGGCTATCCCACATTTTTGATTCAATACATTTGGGGAAAAAAGGGCATCAGGGAGGGGGCGAGGTGTCCTGGGAGCATAAAAGGGAACAAAACTGGCAATTTCAATTAAATGAACCTTTTATAAAGTTTATACCACCACCCCTTCTATGTAAATATTGTATGCCTTTGGGGTATAACTTAGAATCCTTGCCCCCAGGTTCTCAGGGTTTCTATCACCCCCAAAGGCCTTGTTATGGGATCTTTAGACTATTTCAAACAAAATGGCTATCTCTAAATTTCTATCGGATGCATTTGGAGAAATGAAAATGGTGGGAAGGCTATTTGCCCTCCTATCACTTTTGACTATCAAGAAGAACACTAGAACTTTTGATTTCCAATTGAAGGAGCTACATCCAAAGTCTATACGACAACCCTTTCCATAAAAACCTTAAAATTAGCATTGGGCAACTAGTATAGCTTATAGCCCTTGCCCTGAGAGCCGTGGAGAGGGCAGGGAGATGTTTTGATCCCCAGAGACATAATTACTGGATCTTTCAAATTTCATTAACAAAATGGGTCTTAAAATTTTGATTGGATGAATTTGGGGAAATGATGGACTTAGGGATGGCTGGTTTCCCTTAAGTCACTTTTGACTATCAAAAAGGACACTGGAACTTTCAATTTCAAATGGATTTTGAAAGTCAATGGCAAGTCCTTCAATATGATCTATACGAAGTGCCTTGATCTAAAAAAAAATACTTTGTGCCGACCTCCCTCTTTACTTAGGTAGCTCTATTGCGCTGCATGTGATCATTGGACTATTTTTGAGCAGAAGCATATTCCAAAATTTCTATTGGATGTATTTGAGAAAAATAGGACGCGAGGGGGGGGTCTAGTAGCCCTTCGATCACTCTGACTCTTAAAAAAGGCACTAAAACTTCTGATTTCAAATCTAATGAGCCCCCTCCAAAGTTAATAAGACCATCGTTTCCATCAGAACCTTATATGCCTCCGGGGCATAACTTACAACCCTTGCCCTGAGGGACGTGGGGAGGGAGAGTTGTAATCCTCAGAGACATAATTACTTAACTTCCAACTACGCTGAAGAAAATGGATATCTCAAATTTTTACTGGGTTAATTTGGGGAAATGATGGGCGTCGGAGGGGGGCTTGTTGCCCTTCAGTCACTTTCGACTTGACTCTTAAAAGGGAACTAGCACTTGAAATGTCCAGTCAAATGAGCCTCCTCTAAAGTTCAGGCAACCACCCCTTCCATTAGAACCTTATATGCCCCACGGATATAACTTACAACACTTTCCCCAAGACTCAGGAAGGTCATGTTAACCCCAGAAGCCTTTTATCATTGGACTGTATTGGAACAAACAGCTATCTAAAATTTTCTATCGGATGCATTTTGGAAATATACACCCCGAAGACTTTGTTATATGATCTTTAGACTATTTTGGAAAAGAATACCTGGGTGGGGGCTTTTTGCCTTCCTATTAGTTTTGACTCTTAAAAAGAACATTAGGACTTCGGATTTCCATAAGAACCTTAAATGTTGAGAATGGGCAACTCGTATAGCTTATATCCCTCGCCCTTAGGGCCGTTGGGGGTTGTCATGCCTAAAGACCTAATTACTGGACCTTTCAAATATGCTTAACGAAATGGCCACCTCAAAATTTTGATTGGATGTGTTTGGGGAAATAAAAGACATGGGTGGGACTGGCTGCTTAAAAATTACCTTATACAATTGAAAAGGACACTAGAACTTTGAATATCCAATAGGTTCAGTCCCTTTTAAAGTTACTACGGCAACTCCTTCAATACGATCAATACTAAGTGCCATGGTCTGAAATAAAATATTGCATTGTGCCAATATAACCCTTTGCTTAGGTAGTGATATTGCGCTACCTGTGATCTTTGGACCAATTTTGAACCAATAACTATCCCAAAATATCTATCAGCTGTTTTTAATGAAAATAAGAGGGAGGGGGCTAGTTTCCCTCCGAACAATCTGACTCTTAAAAAGGACACTAACACTTCTGATTTTCAATCCAATGAGCCCCCTTCCGAAGTTAATGCGACCATCCTTTCTACAAAAAATGATATGCCCTCTGGGTATAATTTACAGCCTTTGCCGTGAGGGCTGTAGGGAGGTTGTCATCCTCAAAGACATAATTATTATACCTTTCAATTTCAACTACGCTGAACAAAATGGCTATCTCAAACTTTTGACTGTATGTATTTGTGGAAATGATGGGCGTAGGAGGAGGCTTGTTGCCCTCCAATCACTTTCAACTATTGAAAAGACCGCTTGAACTTGCAATTTACAATCGAATGAGCTTCTTTCGAAGTTTCTACGCCGTAACCAAGTCCTTCAGTACGAACAAAGAAACAAACCAAAACGAATAAATAATTTACTGTACCCACATCGCTCTTTACTTAGGCAGTGCCATTGCACTACCTATGATAGTGGTGGTACTAGTAGGAGCAAGACTATTAACGTATTGCCTGTACAAGTAGTTGCAATACAGGTAGTAGTTGAAGTAGTAGTATTAGTAGCAGTAAATGCAGCAGTCATAGTAATATTAGTAGTAGCTTGCATATAATGCCTTTTGGTCATATGATCTTCCCCCCTTAGCATTCTCTGAAAGTTCCAACTTAATGCTCAAATCAATTTTTGAGATACGCCGTTTTGACAATGTACATGCACATAGCGTCTTTTGATATTGTTCAAATTTTCGCTCAATATTGTAAGTGGATTAGTGCAGTAGCAGTAGTAGTAGTAGCATTAGTAGTAGTAGTAGTAGTAGTAGTAGAAGTAGTAGTAGTAGTAGTAGTAGTAGTAGTAGTAGTCGTAGTAATAGTAGTAGTATTAGTAGTAGTGGTAGGAGGAGGAGGAGCAGGAGGAGGAGGAGTAGTAGCAGTAGTAGCAGTAGTAGTGGTGGTAGTTGTAGTAGTAATGATAGCATGCAAATATTCCCTTTTTTATCATCTCCCTTTTCATTTCCTGAAAGTTCAAAATTAATATACCCAGTCATTACTGAGTTACTCCCTTTAGAAAATCTGTATACACATAACGTGTTTTGATTTAGTTTAACACTCCCTTCAAAATTATCTGAAAGGTTCACCTAAATGCCTTTCTTTTTTCGGAAACTAAGGTTCAAACATGGATGCCTTTGTCAAAAACAGAATTATTTGTCCTTTCAACTATACTGAACAAAATAGTTCTCTTTAAATTTTGATCGGATGTGTTTTGGGAATGATGGGCTTTTGGGGTTACCATTCACTTTTGATTCTTGAAAAGGGCACTACAACTTCCGACTTCAAATCAAATGAGCCCCGCCCGATCTGAAGTTTATACGACCACCCGTCTTAGAAAACCTAAAACCTAATATGCCCTGGGGCATAACTTGCATCCCTTACCTTTGGGCTCTGGAGGGTTATCTCACTCTGAAGGCACTGTTGTATGCTCTTCGGAATGTTGTGGACAAAATGGTTGTCTCATAATTTTGATCAGATGTGTTTGGGGAAAAGAGGGTGTCAGAGAAGGAGGCTAGTTGCCCTCCATCACTTTTTACTCTTAAAAGGGAACTAGAACTTAAAGTTTCTAATCAAATGAGCCTTCCCTAAAGTTCAAACAACCACCCCTTCCATGAAAACCTTATATAGCCCCGGGGCATAATTCACAACCCTTGGGTTGTAAGGGGGGTGCTAACCCTAAAGACCTTGTTATGTGATCTTCGGACAAGCTACCGGAGGTATTTAGGAAAAATAATCCGTAAGGGGGGAGGGCTAGTTGCTCCCGGTCACTTTGAGTCTTAAATAGGATACTAGAACTTCAGATTTTCAATACAATGAGCCCCTCTGAAGTATCTATGACCGCCCTTTGCATGAAAACCTTATATGCCCCCTGGCATAACTTACAAACCTTGCCCTGAGGGTTGTGGACGGGTGTCATCTTCAATGTCCCAATTACTGGATCTCTCGACTGCGCTGAAAAAATTGTTATCTCAAAATTTTGATTGGATGTACTTGGGGGGATGGGAGTGAGGGGCTGGTTGCCTTCCAATCACTTTTGGCTATTAAAAAGAGCCCTAGAACTTTCAATTTCCAATCGAATGAGCCCCTTTCGAAGATTCTATGACACCGCCTTCTATGCGAAGTGCCCTGGTCTAAAACAAACAAACACAAAATGATACATTTTTCCCAACTCCCTCTTTACCAAGCCAGCGCTATTTCGCTGCCTATAATACCAATCTGGTCATTAAAGTCCTATAATGAAATACCATATTTTTTACTGATATTTTGCCTATTCTAAGATTAATAAATCTGTTTTGCCAAAAAAAAACAAGGTATGCAAAAACCTTAGTCCTTTCTAATTGTGAGCTTTGCTTTCCGTTGATAATCCTGATTGGCACTTTCTTTTTTTGTAGTTGATGAACGACTAACAATCTCTTTTAATAAAGTGAAAATCAAGCACAGGGCCTTATCTTGGAGGAGGGGAGGCTACCTGGTTAGAACCCCTTCCTTCCAAAATTTTGTGCGACTCGTACACAAATAACAGAAAGATATGTAAACAAATATTTTAACTCAGAAACCTTGATATTCACTAATATATTGCAGTCAATGGGTCATTCGTAGCACAACTTGTAATTTTGAAACCGGTGTGAATGGATGCGCCGAGCCATGGTGGCTAAGGCAATTGCTACTTTTTTACCCCCCCCCCCCTTAACAAAATTCCTGGAAAGCATTATTCCATTAACATGATATCTAACAAATAAGGTTGGGAGTGTTTTGGGAAATGTTGCTTTTACAGATGTGCTGCTTTACAGCAGTTTTCTCTACACTATAGTAAAATCAAGTAATCTCTCCAGGTTGCAGTTAAACAACATCCAAATATAACACTTTTTACTCCAAAATACCAGGGGTTGGGGTGTGAATTTGAAAAAAAATACGCAAGAAACAAGCATAAAAACTTAATAAATTAATAGAAAATGTCGTAAAAATTTCTATACCTTGGTGGGGATGGGTCACAGTTTACTCTAGACCTCTGTTTATGCCTTACCTTCATAATTTTCCAAAGTATACCAACTGTATTTTCTATTAATTGGTGTTTTTTTATCCGTATGTCATTAGAGTATTACTAACAACTTCTTGCATATTATCTGTTCATCTTTGAATACAATTGTAAACCTGTTTCTTATCTCATTTTAATTCAGTTTACAAATCGTCACTCTCAGATAAATCAAATCTGGCAAACTGAGTGTCCACAAGTTTGTACTTTCTACTTGTGATGCTGATAAGAAACGGCCCTCGTACTAACTACATGGTTGTTTTCATTAACATAATTAAGGTTACTAACTATTTAATCCGAATATATAGCAATATATAACAGCTATTAATGTGGCTATTGATATTCAGTACTCTCATTTATAGTTCAAAACTGACCATTCCTAAAAGAGGCCCATTTACTAGTCAAGACGTTGAAATGGACTTACTTCGAGGTTTACGATTACACTGAATGAAACTAACAAGTTTTAACCGGCCCTCTTACTAACCACATGGTGGCCTAAAATATTGTAATTACTGTTACTATCTATACAATACGACTACATGGTAATGTATAACAGTTATTTATGTGGCTGTTGATGTTCAGTACTCTCAGTGAGTTCAAAACTGACAAATCCCAAAAGAAGCCCATTTAATAGTCAATACGTGTAAATGGATTTAGCTACAGGCTTACGATTACACTAGATGATTCTGACAAAAATGAACTACTATATTCCGAAAAAAAGTGGCTTGGATTTCCCCATTACCAATCGCTGTAGTATTTACTCATTAAAAAAAACTACCTTCCACTTATATTTTCCTTATATTTTCCTTATATTTATATTTTCTTATATTTTCCACTTCGTATTAAAATATTATGCAAGTTCCAAAGTCCATTTACTTACCGTCGTTGTCACGCCGTAAAGTTGTATTATTGTTTTTTTAATATTTCAGCATTAATCACCAAATCCTTTGATGAGCTCTTCCTAAAGAGAAGAGCAGCAGGGTAAATATTTAAGGAGGGCCGAAGTTGGATCAAGCATACATTGCCATCCTGATTCTCCATTTGAGAATGGCTTAGCTAACAGTTTTTGCTAAACGTTTAAGAATTTTATAACGTCAAATACGTTGACGTAGGCGTGAGAGTAAGGGTTTTGTTGTGTTTTATTTGCTTGATCTTGTCTTTTTATAAAAACCAGTTAGAATGATATCAAAGTATTTCTGAAATTTGGCAATAGTGAACCTGATATAAGTTTGCACTACTAAGGGGGAATTAGCCTTCCACTACCCCTGTTTTTCTCTCTTCAGCCTCTATTTGGGATTTTTCAAAGACATGCACCAAATAAGCCTGTTTTTTAAGCTAGAACCATTAATTCACTCTAAAAATTATCTTGAAACCATGAGAATAGCCTTTAACCATAAAAATCAATAGAAACTTGGCTGAAAAATAAATTCAAAAATACCTCGTCTTTGATGGACAAATATCTGGGCCCAATCCGGGTGAAGAGAGGGCAAAGGACCCGAACCCCCAATTGTGACGAGTGGAAGGAAGTTACAAAAAGTTCTATTATTACTTTACTAAAAAGTAATCAAAAATATAATCAATAAAATTGGAACAACCGAAACACAGAGAATCATACCACAAGAATATGTAACCGGTGCCTTTGCTCACATGTCTCTCCTCAACACAAAATTTAGTAGTTTTTTATGTTACTAATTATATTAGATCTTAGATCCGTCTTTGCCTCCTGAGGCTACCAGGACATCAAGGAAGAGCCGCAACTCTTCCCTCATGTTTGCTGCTGCAGTGATGTCCTCCCACTCTGGTAGAACGGAGGTATGCAGGTTTCGTAGATCTCTTTGGTAGGTCCGGCGCAGTGTGTTTCTGGGTCTTTCCCGGCTGCGAGTTCCTGGTGGTTCCCAGTGTAATGCGGCTTTTCGGAGTCTATGGTCATCCATACGTAGGACATGGCCCAAATATCTCCACCTTCTTACTCTGATGATGTCGGTTATTAGAGGTTATTACGTCATTTCACGGATGCACTGGTTTGCCGCCTTCTTTGACCAATGGATGCTCAATATTCTACGAAGACACGAGTTTTCAAAATCCAGGACTCTTCTCTCTTGTTCTTGATTCAGGTGCCATGTTTTTACTGCGTAGAGTAGTATTGGCACAACATTGCTGTTGAAAAGGCGTAGCTTTAGGCGCAGAGAAAATCTGAAAATATCTGGATATGAAAATCTCCATACTTGACGTAGTTTGTTGAAGGCGCCATTTGCCTGTGCTATTCTGATGAGTATCTCTTTCACTATCGAGCCGGTGTTCTCAATGATATTTCCCAGATATCTGAACTGGACAACTTGCTCAATATTTTGGTCGCCACATTTAATGGACAGAGGAGAGTCACTAGTCACCATGCATTTGGTTTTCTCAGCATTCACACATAGGCCAAGATGGTTTGCCTTTACCGTTACCTCGTCAAGTAATTCTTGAAGCTGCTTTTTGCTTGACTCAAGCACTGTTAAGTCGTCTGCAAAGTCAATATCATTGACCTGGCCTTCAGAGCTCAATCTGATGCCTTCTGTCTCTGTGTTCCGCAGTATGTAATCAACCATTATTACAAAAAGGAATCGTGATAGAACACATCCCTGTTTTAATCCTGACAAAATCCGGAAGAAACGAGTTTGGCCCTCTGGTGTCTTGACGCAACATTCACCATCCTCATACATGGTGGTAATAATCGTCTCTATTTTTCAGGGCTTCCATAGTGGATTAGAATCTTCCACAGGCTTTCACGATCTTCGGAGTCAAAGGCTTTCACGAAATCCACATATAATCATATAAATCTTCAAACGGCACTCCCTGCTTTCTTCAGTAAGAAGTCTAAGCGTGAATATAAGGCCTGCACATGAGCGATTTGGCCGGAATCCATACTGTTCGTCTCGGAGGTGCAGATCAAGTTGTGTTCGGATCCTCTGTAGGATAATATGTGAGAGGATCTTCCAAGGTATTGAAATTAAACTTATACCCCGCCAGTTGCCCGGTTCGGTAGCGTCTCCTTTTTTGAATATCCTGATGAGTGTGCTGCGCTTCCAGTCTGATGGAACCTTGGTCGTTGTCCAAATCCAAGTGAAGAGTAAAGACCAAAGGGTGATACGTGATGATATTGATGCCTTTATCATCTCTGCAGAAATGCAGTCCAGTCCTGGAGATTTTCCATTTTTCAGTTTCTTTGCTGCTTCTAGTATCTCACTGGCAGAAAGTGGATCTGTGCTGGTAGTCAGGAAGAAGATGGGAATCTCTGGAATGTCAGGGGGCTCTTTTGGGGTGGATCTACTTAGTAAACTTTCGAAATGATTAGCCCATAGTTCATTGACTGCACTCTGTTCTGTCACCAACAACCCCGATGGATCTCCGACAGGGCCGTCTCTATTTGTCGGACGTTTCCCTATGATATCATTGGTGATTCTGTAAAGTTCTTGGGTCTCCTCTTTTTGCTGCTTCTTCTGTCTCCATTGCTTTACCCTCTAGAAAGTTTCGCTTATCAGTAAGGGCACTTTTCTTGACAGCTTTGTCAAGAGCTCTATACTGCTCGTTTTGGAAAACAAGACGATCAGGGACTTGTTGCTGGAGGACAGACATTCTCATCTTTTTTCTTGAGATTAGTTATGTTGATTTAGCTATTTCTTGGTAGCATTCCTTCATGACTTCCCATACTATTTCGCATTAGGCTTACTCTGGTATGGATTGAGCTTCAAACTATTGTATAGCTCCATTGTAAAAGCCTGTTTTAATGTCTTTTCCTGGAGTTTCTCAGAGTCAAAAACAGGTTTTGGGACTGTCCTTTGTTGCAAATCTTCTTTAATTTAGACAGAGTTTGGATATCATAAGGTTATGATCTGATCTGTCAGCTCCTCTATAGGCCCCAGCATCTTGTAGACTCGATCGCCATTTTCTGCTTATAAGGCAGTGATCAATCTGATTTTTGGTCATTCCATCTGGCGATGTCCAAGAGTACTTATGCGCGTCTCTTTGAGGAAACAGAGAAACACCAACTACAAGGTCATTCATTAGGGCAAAATTAATTAGAAGCTCTCCATTTTCATTTTGTTGACCCAGACCATGTTGGCCAAGAACTAGTGGGTTGAAGGATCGGTCATTTCCTACTTTAGCGTTGAAGTCTCCAAGGAAGCAAACAACGTCATGTCTTGGTATATCTTTGGCTACGGCTTCAAGTGATCTATAGAACTTGTCTCTTTCTTCATCAGTGGCTTCATTTATAGGGGCGTAGCATACAGAGACTGACAGTTTAGCATGTGTTCCATAGAACCTTTCAGTTAATATTCTCGGTGATACAGGACTTCATTTTTGGATGGACTTGTGGGTCTGCTTTGGCATCATCATGGCAACTCCGGCTTCATGTTTATCTGTTGGACCGCTGTATATGATGGTATGGTCAGCAACAAGCTTTTTTATTCCTGAGCCAGTCCACCGCACTTTTGACAATGCTAGGAGGTCTAGGTGGTATTCTGTCATCACTCTTTGTACTTGCTCTGTTTTGGATGGTTGAGACATCGTTCGTTAATTACGAAAACCAAACTTCAAGTTATTATTCGCTTTCATAAATCGTGTCCTTTGGTATGCTGGTGTTGTCATCATTAAGGGGTTCAATCCGAGGCTCAATCTTGATGTTTCAGTTGGTATTTCAATTGCCCCCAATGAATATCCTCAAGGTCCCGGTTGTGGGTTGCAGGCCCACAGCCAAACCCTTCCCCTTTACCAGACTTGGGACTGGCTGCCTGATACCTGGGTCTGAGACTGGCATGGTCTTCACGTAGTTCCTTATTTCTTATGTTTTGTATAGTTTTTATTCCCATGTAACTTCTTTTGGATGTCTCGTAATAATTATTTGTCAATATAACTTAAATTCATATAGAATTATTTACCCCTCCCCCTTCTCCCTTATCCAATGTACCATTTTGCAAAAACTAATCAATTTTTTTGCTGTGTTCTTACGCTCAATTAGATTTAAATCCAAACTAGAAATAATCACCTAAAATATTTAAAATTGTTCTCTATCCCGGCTAACTGAAATTCACGCCCCAAAGTCACACAAAAAGTAAACTAAAAATGCATCCAAGGATGAGCCAAGTACTCCAAAAAGTAGTTAAGCATATGCATAAAGTACTGGACTAAAATTGTACTCAAGTGTCAGTACTAAGAAATCCAACATAGTTTTGCTTAATCACTTTATAAAAACCTTTTTTTCTTAAAGATGACCTAGAGAATGCACCAAGAGTTATTAAAGAAAGTTTTTCTTGAGGCTCCTATGAAAGGTGTTGATGCTGCTGTAATTATTGGTCTAGGATATGCTACTACTTCTACTAACTCATTGCAGCACCAAGTCGCCTCTGGCCAAATCCTAATCTATTTAAAGCTTCCCTCTGTACACCTTCTCAAGAATTTCCTGTTTCACTTTTATCCGTCCTTACGACATCCTCCCACCCCAATCGGGGACGACCTGTTTTTTTTTGGCCCTAGAATGTTGGCTGAAAAAGATAATCGTTGACAATATGTCATCCATCATCCACAGAACCTGCCCTAGTCATCTCAACCTTTCTCTCATTATAGCCCTAGAAAGTGGGATTGAACCACACTTTTGGTGCAACCTACTGTTTGAGATACGGCCAGTCATCTGCACCTGTAAAAAATCACCCTAAACAATCCGCAGGTAATGTCTCTCGAAAACACATAGGAAATCTTCCACTATTTTTTAGAACACTCATGCTTCAGAACCATACTTGACCACTGTTATCGGTCTAGCTTCCAATATTCTAATCTTGGTTGGCAGACTCATCTTTCTATTCTTCCAAACTTTTTTAAATTGTGAAACAATATTCTGCACCTCGGCTATTCTACTTTTATCATCTTCCCAGCACTGAGCATCGTTACTAATAATATTACCAAGATAAGTGAAGCTGTCCACTTGATCTATTTTATTGATACCCAACATCACTTTTTCATCTTCATTTATTCCTAGCCTCCCGAACTTGCGAAAACTCTAAAAGTCCATTAATTTGATAACACTTTTATTAAGGATGCTTAGATTAGCAGCGTAATGTTCGTGTTTTCACGCTGTTCGTCTCTCAAAACTTTATCTACAGCATCTTTAAGCCTTAAAAAGTATCATTATAAAAAATAATTTTCTACCTACAGATACAAGGCCAATACCTCTATAATACCACACTCACTATTATCACCTTTCTTATGGAGGAGTTTAGCTAAAGGTTTTTTAAAATCACTAGGTTCCTTCCGTTTTTCAAAAATCATATTCATAATCTTCAGTTACATATCTCTAATCTTACAACCACCATATTAAAGAAAATTTATTTACCAAATTATCAGCACCTAGGACTTCATTTGTTAATTCTTTTAGTACTGCTACTAATTCTTGTTCAGAAATGGTTTTACTTTCCATTCAAAGTGTCACAAACTTTTTGTTCTTCTCCATATATTTTCCTGTAACATTTTTACCGTTTAGCACATTCTCAAATTGTTTTACCCATCTCTCTTTAACTTTTTCCTTATTACTAATTGTGACCCCGTTCCTATCTTTAGCGTGAACAAATCTGGATCGAATGTTCCTTCTCAATTTATTAATATGTCAGTACAATATTTAACTATTATGCCGTCTGGCTGCATTTTCCAGATCTTTGGCAATTTTATTCATGGCGTCAACTTCACACCTACACCTCCTTAGTTCATATCAGCATGTCTGTAAACAATTTACCGCACCAAAATTACCTAGACTCGGATGGCATCTATCCCTACCAATCTGGGCGTTAAAATCTCCTAATAAAAATATCATATTTCCACCTGGGACCGTGTCTATTTGTTCCTATAGCTTTAAGTAAAATTCATCTGAAACACAAGTATCTCCATCAGTTAGTTCTACAGTTTTAGATACTGCTATGACTGATACTCTGTTTTTTTTAGTCAAAAATGAGAGACTAGCATTTTATTACTAATACCTTCGTTAAACAAGACTTAATCGCTACTTGATTCATATTGAGCCCCACTCCCTATGCTCCCCTTTCTTCCTGCCTAAGTGAGCAAACTCTATATCACCTAATTTCACATTTCCTACTCCTGTGATATGAGTTTCTGAAACCTCTAAGAAGTCCAATTGTAAGCATCTGAATTTGTCAGTCAAAATGTAACTACGATAGCTATTTTGTAAGGTCGTAACAGTCGAAGCTGCACTTTCCATGTTCTTTAAATCATTGACAATATTTTGGCCACAGGAAAAGCAATGATCTCAGAATCTGTGCAGAACGGGGACCAACACATCTTCTTAAATCTACATGGAAGCACTTTAACCGACTTAGAACCGGAGAGCAAGAAGTCCCTCTGACCTCCAGTTGAATGGAGACTTTGTGCAATCCTAGACCTATCCTCGCCACAAAATGATTTTCAGCATTTGGCAATGCTCTTCTGTTGACAAGAATTGAAATCCTGCACAGATAATCTCAAACCTATTACCTCCTACTCTATATATATCCATGCTTAAAAATATTGTGTTACTGCGGGTAGGCAACCCACAATAGATAAATTACCTAGGAAGAGGTTTTTCAGCCCGAAAAGCCCACCAAAGAAGACCAAACTCAGAACAGTTATATATTAACCAAAAACCAGTGCAAATGCTATGTTCTTTATTAGGCTATACGTTCTTCGAGTTCAACTCTTTAAGGTCACCCTGCAGTGCTGTTCCCATTTGTAGTTTCGGCTAGGAAAAACAGTGAGAGGTCCATATAATAATAACAATATCAAAATAGGTTTCGACGCATATTAGCTTGTTTGGGATGACCCCCCAAAAAAGGACACTTCATCTACTTATACACTAATGCGCTTCCACAAGGAAATAAAACTCTCTGACTCCTCATCACCTCCCCCACCCCTACTAAATAATGAATCAACATTCTAAACATAATTAATTTTTATTTACAGGGAACTTAAAGGAATCCCACGCTCATACTCAATGATTCCTTTCATATACCGACAATCACCTCAATCAAAACACAAATAAATTTCTGTTTTGACACTCACAAGCATATACTCACTCCCAGATCAATCACTTAATTCATGTCTACAATACTGTTTAAAACAAATACATCGCAAAGAAGCACGAAATTCCTCAAGGGCCTTCTTACTTTTTATTTCCGCCGGAAGCCTATTCCATACTTCAGGACCAATATACCTAATAGAAAATTTAGATCTGGTAGTCACTGGAACCAGCGTTTTAACTAATTCAACATTTCTAGTTTCATGACTATGTTCCCTTTCATTATAAAGTTCCGAAAAACATGCAGGTAACAAATTAGAAAAAAAAAACTATACATAAACAAATTTACGTAAAATTTAACCAAACCAAAAAATGATAAAATTTTTAATTGGTAATACCTCGATCTTACCGAATTCTGGGACAAGTCATTGGTCAAAACTCTTACAGCTTTATTTTGTAACACACGGAGCGGATACAAATGGCTAGTGAACGTCGACGACCAAACTGTAACACAATACAACAAATTTGGATGAATAAGAGAAAAATACAACATTCTAATAACCTTTTTGGGAAACAAATTTTTCAGCTACCGCAGAGTTCCAACATTTTTGGCTAATTTAGTACTTATAAATGCAACATGATCTTTAAAACTTAGGCATTCATCTACAATTACACCAAGTTCAAGTTCAAGTTCAATCATTTTATTATTAACATATACATGTATATAATTGACATAGGCCCATGGGGAGACAAGCTCGAAAAACTAGGCCTAGACAAAGATACAATAAAAAATTTTACGCTACAATACAAAGATAATTACGACGGCAAAGATACAATAATACAAAAATAATATGAAAGTAGCAGCTAGCCCAGGATCCAAATATAAATATAAATATATATATATAAAAAAAAGAGAGATCAATATTATTAAATATAAATTCATACTAAAAGATAGCCGAGAGGCCCACATTCACATAGAACAAAAATCCAAACAAATAACTTAATCATATTAAAAAGACACTTAATTAAAAATAATCCTGAACTAAATGAAATTTAAGATTCCTTTTTATTAAATGGATGGAAGAAAATTTATCAATAAAATCCTTGTGAGCATCCCAGCACCGGGCTATTGACACAAACGGGGCGAATTTAGATCTCTCAGTACTATACTTGTCAATGTAGATACTCTTTTTTTTGTCGCGTGTTATAACGATGTAAATCTTGTGATCGGGAGAACAAACTTTGATTGAGGTAATATGGCGGTAATTTCTTAATGTCATAATTAAATTTGAAAATAATTGCTCCAAAAGTAAATTGTTGAGAAACTGGAAGTATATCTAAATAAGTATATAAGGATGCTGTAGAAGACTTATTTGGAAGTGAAACAGGGGATGAAATAAAAAGTTTGAGGATTCTTACTGCTTTATTTTGTAAAATCTGTGTTGGTTTAATATGGCTTTTAAATGTAGATAAATATACTAGAGAACAATAAGTAATATTAGACTGAATCAGAGCAAAATAAATGCTTCGTAAAGCAGAGTAGGGCAAATAATGCTTCAACCTCCGCATTAAACCAACATACCTTGAAATCTTTAAGCGTATATTTTGAATGTGTGTTTTAAAAGATAAGCTTTCATCAATCATAAGTCCAAGGTACTTTATCACATTCGCCCGAGATATTGATAATAGATACTTTGAAGAAGTAACTCGGGTAATACGAGGGCATATATTTGACTTCCTGCCGTAAATTATGAAATTAGTTTTTGATAAATTCAAAGTAATAAAATTTGCAGAACACCATTCAAGAACATTAGAAAATGCAGTATCAAGTTTTGCCTCCAACTCCTCGTCATTCCTCTCAGAAATTGAAACAGCCGTATCATCAGCAAAATGTTTGCTGAGACATGGGATTGCCAAAGCGCGGTGAAAATCATTTATATAAACTAGAAAAAGCAGAGGACCTAGGACAGACCCCTGAGGCACCCCAACCATGGAGGACTGAGGAACAGGCGAGGAGAGAAAATTACCTCCATCTATTCGTTGCTTTCTCTTATCAAGATAATATTTAACTAGATCCAACGCCGGTCCGCGTACACCACAATTATCCAATTTACGAAAAAGAATACAATGGGATATTGTATCGAATGCTTTTTTAAAATCCAAGTATATTGTTGCTGGAATTTCGCCTCTATCTAAGCATTCATGAATATATTGGATGAGAGCAATGATAGCCTGCTCAGTATTGTGTCCAGACCTAAAACCAAACTGGGAATTTGTGAAAAAATTAAACGATTTAAGAAAATCATAGATCCTCTTATAAATTGCCTTCTCAAATATTTTAGAAAATGCTGACAAAATAGAAATAGGGCGGTAATTTGATGGGTTTTCAGGAGAGTCACCTTTGTGAAGCGGAATTATCCTCGCTTCTTTAAAAGCAGACGGGAAAACTCCATTTTTAAATGAAAGATTAATTATATGCTGTAATGGCAAAATTACTGCAGACAATATTTCATTAACAATTATAGAACTAGACCCGTCAATTCCCGCTGAATTACCTGGATTTATATCACACACTATTTTTGTTATTTCAGACCGAGAAATAGGCATAAGAAAAATTGAATTACTTTGAGGAGATGGAAGGTATGAAGAAAAATGTTTATTACTGCGTGAATCAAACTGGTTCATTACTGATGAAACAATTTTCTCTCCTATACTAGCGAAATAAGTATTCAAAACATCAGTCACTTTCTCCAATTTGTTAGTCGTCGATCCATCTTCTAAACTAATAACTTCAGGCAACTTAGAATTCCTTTTTTTTTAATAATAGAATTAATTAAAGACCACGTTTTGCGAGGAGAATTTTGAGCTTCTTCGAAAGACTCTTTATAATACCTATGTTTCGACAATCGTATCAGTGCGGTTAATTTATTTATGAAGATTTTAAAATTTTTAATAATATAATCAGTTGGATTCTTTAACTTCTTTTTAAATAACTGGGTTTTTTTATTAACAGATATCAAAATTCCAGACGTTATCCACGGCCTTATAGGAAATTTTTCTCTGCACATTTTCTTCGTAACAAATGGGCAACTAGAATAAAGGCAGCAATTGAAATTTCTTAGGAAAGTATCAGTTGCCACATCTGTATCCTCCATGGATATTACATCCTGCCAATCCAACAGACCAAGGCTTTCATTCTGGTGCTTTAATGTTATTTTATTTATAAACCGTACTTGACGTTCCCTACTTACCTGCGGTATTTTATAAGTAAAAGCTAAATCTGAAACCAGCAGGAAATGATCCGATATATCAGTTAAAACAGCAAAATTTGCTTTAATTTGTAAAGATGTAAAACTATTATCAATGAGAGAAGCAGAACTAGGCGAAATTCTTGTAGGTATCAGGCAAGTAGGAAGCAGAT
This sequence comes from Artemia sp. Qi Xiang Cuo, assembly GCF_049724085.1. NCBI lineage: Eukaryota > Metazoa > Arthropoda > Branchiopoda > Anostraca > Artemiidae > Artemia > Artemia sp. Qi Xiang Cuo. The sequence continues at coordinate 69,849,869 of NC_142797.1, read as the reverse complement.
ATGCAGAAAAGCAAGAAGACAATAAATCAACAGAAGCTTCATTTGAAGCCTCTAGAAGGTCAATGTTGAAATATCCAGAGATGATAACATCTTTATTTTGAAAATGAGATTGGTGCAAAATATCATAGATTTTAGAGAGGAAAGACTTGATTAGAGAAGGAGGTCGGTATACTACGCAAAAAACTATATCTTTTTTTCCAAGACTAATTTCAGTTACCATTACTTCAAAAAGCATTTCCTCATGAGAACCTTCTAGATTTACAAGGCGTCGAAAAGAGATACCATCTTTAACTAATACTGCCAAACCACCTCGGCGCCTTGTCAGTCGGTTTTTGAAAGTAAATTGATATCCAGGAAAAGCAATATGAGGAGCCGTGTCTATGAGAAAAGTCTTACAGAATCCAACGACATGACAAGATAGCTTATGAACTACATCGACAAGATCATCCTGTGAACTAAAAAACCTCTACAATTTAAAAATCCTGTTCTCACAACCCCGGTACTGGGAAGATCAGAAACCTCGGAAGGTAATTTATATCTACATTTTGGAAAATTAATTACCCCACCATCATTTATCTCATTTCCAAAAAATTTATCATGGCTCTGGAAAATGGAAAAGTCAAAAGGGTTAGACTCTAGGTCTCTCAGTCTATCCCAAATGCAGTTATCATCCAATGTAAATAATCAGAATTATAATCAGGACTAGCAGAAATTTTCGCAAAATGCACACCGTCTGAGTCTTAACGTAGCAAAAACAACTGAATCAGCGAGAACTCGAAAATAATGATGAAAGAAAAAGAAACTGCTTGAAAATAAATAGAAACAAGAGAAAGAAACTGAACTTATCCATTTTAACATTAAATGCGGATACAAAAAAATTATTGTACTCAATTACTTCATATAAATAGAAACACAAAAAAGACAGAAAATAAACTTATAATAAGCTACAGAGGGACAAAAAACCTCACAAGAAATAAAAATAATAGAAACACACAAAAAAGACAGATAATAAACTTATAATAAGTCTACAGACGGGCAAAAAACCTCACAAGACATAAAAATAATAGATCCTATGAACAGCGAAACATTACATAAAGTAATAAAAATAATCTCACCAAACGAATGTCATTATTAATCACCGTAACTAGTCAATCTTAACCCACTGTGAAGACGGAGACTTTTTACACTCGAGCCATAATTTACTCCCTTTTTGTTTAATACGCGTAAGATGAACCAAACCCGAATCACGCATGTCCTTTCCCTTGGATAATAGATCATTCCGTAGGAAATTTAGCTTTGGTGGGAGATCAGTGCAAATGCGAATTCCACTACCCTTCAACTTATTCACCTCACTGAGAATTGCCTGAATGCTATGATCTGTGTCTGGCGATATAAACACAGGGGCCGGTCGAACACTAGTTTTCCTACTAGTGATGTTTGAACTGCTATTTCTCGCAAGGCGATAACACTTGGTAAGAGAAATGTCCTCGGTAACTTGCAATTTGTCAGAAAGAAGAGACTTTACGTTGCTAGTCACTGATTGATTATGCTTTTCAGAAGGCAGACCATGAACAATCAAATTCAACTTTCTTTCTCTCACTTCGATGTCCAAAATCTTACTCTCCAAATCGTTGTTCCGCAATTTTTCTTGCTCTAGATCATTTCGAAGCATTTTAGATTCCTCTCGTAGATTCGCATTTTCAGCTGATATTTGCCTAACTTCATCTTGAAGGGAAATTATTGAGACAGATAAACTTTTCCGCTCTGCTAATATTTTATCCAGCAACGCCTGAACCAAGATAACTTACAATACTAGTTAGTTTTATACTTCCATTTACTAACTCAATTTCTTCAATCCATGGATCGTAATTAGCAGTTCTGTCATATAACATGAACATTGTTTTCTTTTGATTAACAAGCAGTTTGTTCACACGCATCCACCTCTCGATTATCACTATTCCTTGTTTCATGCCATTTTTCAAATCCGATTCTTTTTTCGCAGCCATTGTAAACTGGGTATCATCAGCAAAACTTGGAAGTATTGCTCGCACCGGGCCATCATTGTACCTTGAAGTTGACAGTGGTTTGAGGCATCCATTTAGATCATTAATGTACGCAAGAAATAATAGGGGACCAAACACAAATCACTGTGGCACACCGCACTTTACTACCATCTCTTCTGACAGGACTGTTCCCAGCCGTACTCCTTGCGTCCTTCCTTCAAGAAATAAAGCAATCAATTTCAGACTTTTAAAACGAATTTTAAAACGAGTAGAGATATCGGACGGTAGTTGTTCATACCTTCCTTATCACCTCCTTTATACAGAAGAATAACCAAAGCACTTTTCAAGCAATTAGGGCATACTCGAAATTCAAAACATTGATTAAAAAGGTACAACAGATGACTATATGTAATTGGGTAAATTTTTTTAACTATTTGAAAGGTTATAAAGTCCATTCCAGCTGCCGATTTTTTCATACATTTTAAAATATCCTCAAGTTCACGCGGTGTCACTGGTTGAAGATAAATGGTTGTATCACTTGCTTCAGGAAGAAAATTCTATTATGTACCATCACCATTTATCCATTCTACAGATGTCAATATTTTTAGCCCTACTTCTGAAAAGTGGGTACACAAGTTATTGGCTACACCACTATCTGACTCCCACGGTAAATTACTATGAGTTAATGGTTCACTATTTGGGCTTATTACTGACTTAATCAGTTGCCAAGTTTTAGCCAGGCTTCCTTCAGAATCTTTAGATATCTTTGAATAGAAATCTATTTTTGCTTTTCTTGAAATACTTTTTAAATTTCTATTAAATTATTTATAATGTTTTTTATTAGAATGATGCTGAACCTTGATTTACACACTTTCTGTACATCATTTGTCTGTTTTCCATCGATGTTAGTAATCCTTTTGTAATCCAATGTTTAATTGGCAACTTATATCTTTGCTTTGTCGCTTTAAACTCCAAACACTCTTGAAATTGTAATTTTATTTTTTCATACCATTTACCAAATTTGGTATCAATACCTGCAGTATCCTGAAGAAACTCAAAATCTGTACTTTTAAGCTTCCGCTTAAACTTCAAAAGCAGATTGAAATCCACATAAGGCATCTTTGGCAACCTTTTGTTCTTGGGTTTGGACCAAATATTCCAGGTACAGATATTGCAACCCCGAAATGGTCAGATACACTATTAATAACTACTGTAGGGCATAAATAATTGATATTTACAAAAATACTATCAATTATGGACTCTGAAGTTTCTGTCACTCGTGTGCATATGTTAATTGCAGGATAAAAACCAAAACTTAGCATTGTGTTAACAAAATGTTTTACCTTACTATTTCTATCAACCATGTTTAAATTAATATTTAAATCCCCACATATAAAACATGGCATTCTTGAACTTGGCAACTTTCCCAAAAATTCATCAATCAGTTCGATAAACTCCTCAACATTACCTGAATGAGGTCTATAAATTACTACAACTATAAACTTATTATTTGCATTACTCACATCAAGAACTATAGACTCAAATTTCATTTCATAATTAACCACTAAATCCAACCTAATCTATACACTAAAACCACTTTTTACATATTCAGCTAAACCACCACGTTGGTGTAGTACCCTATTTTGCATACATATTATAACCTTCTATTTCTAATAAAGTAGAATTATAATCCTTAAGCCAAGTTTCCGTGAGGGCCAGGATATGCGGCTCATCGGCTCAAGACATAGCTCATCAAGGAACTCATATGATCTGTTTATAGCTTGACAGTTCATGTTGTATACTTTCATTTCTCTCAAATTCTTCCAATCACACATCTCACACAAAAAAGCATACCGGGAATCCAAACATCCAACATTCTCATTTACATCATAGTCCCAATGCAGAACACCATCTATCAATCAACACACATCCAGCGGGCTCCTTTTAAGTTCCCTCAACTTACTAGTTAAATTAACCATTATCAAAAATCAAATATGAGCAAGAGAAAGTCAAAGGAGGACTTGAGAACCATATTTTCCCCAAATAACTTCTACATCTTACAACATACGAGCACGTATTAACTATCCTAATAAAATAAACATAAAAACAAAAATAAAACAAAACAAATAAACAAACCGGTCGATATGTATACGCATATCAATTCCCAAAATAAAAACTCAGTGGGCTTAATATGGCTCACAACTTCATTTATAAGCAATTCAAAATTTAATAACCTTTATAATTAATGACTTTTCATATAACCTCTAAATAAAATTCCAAACACTATAAAAAACTAGCTCAAAATCACTGTTTACATTATTAACGCTTTGAACCATTCAACCTTTTCAACGTTACCTGCAGATTTAATAGAAAGAACCGGCGGTACCACGGGTGGTATCCAGCACTCAACACATCTCTCCATCAAATATTTTCTTTTCATCACCAATCCCTTGCTAATTTGGCACACCTCTCTACTAACATCATCACTAATAAAACTGGTTTTCCAAACTGCAAGTCCTTTCCTCTTAATTTCTTTGCATTTTTTCATTATGCCGTATCGGTCCTTATAATCAGTAACTTTGATTTTGATAAAGTTACTCGCTTCTTGTATCACTGAAAATGGTGGAATATCCTTCACTTCCATTTCCATCCCTCATTCAGCACTCTTTTAATGGTATTTTTCGCATCTGAAAATGAATCAGTCCTCACATTCCAGAACAATAAGTTGTTTTTTCTTTCCGTATACTGCAACACAAGAGACTGATTTTTAAATAATGTAACTTGGGCAAATAAATCATTTACGAGTTTATCCTGATTTTCCATCTTAGACTTCAAACTATCTACCTGATTATTTGTTTCTCTTGCATCACCTTCCACACGCGTGCATCTTTCTCCCAATTCACGAACGGTTTTACGTATATTTTGTATATCAATCTTCACACTATGAAGGGACTCTCTAATTTCTTTTACGTCTGATTTTAAAGTTTCCAACAGCTCCAAAATTCTTACAATATTTTCTGCATTTTTTCTCACATTCCTGTCGTAAGCATTCACCACTCGAATCCTGAATAGAATCTTACGGCGAAGGCCTTTTCTTCTCTGTTAGAGTTTTTGGGGTTGATGTTAGGCATTACCACCATCAGTTTTTACTTTCTTATCATTTCTCTTTCTCCCCATTCTCACGGACGATTACGGCAAACAAATTTCCAAAAAAAAGGCAATCTTCAATCAATTTATGCCACGTGGTTCAAAAGTTCTTTATATTTTCATATTTATCAAGGCTTGGTTATTATTTATTCGTTCATTTCACTGGCCACTACTAACCCACTTCATTAACTATATTAACGGAATGATTGCATAACCACAATCATCAAAATACAGGTACAATTTTTTCAAGGTCATTTGTTACTTGTGTAATCAGATATTAGCGCAACACATTTTTCTCGTTCCACGCAAAAATCAATTGGCTCCTTGTCCAGGTTTATCACAGGTAAACAGGTTGTCAGTGAGATGTAATTTATCACACGTAAACAGGTAATCCGTGAAATGTACTTTTCACTTAAGATGTTAACTCTCCAAAGACTGAATGACAACGGAACTAATGATTGGTAAAACCAGCAAGGGTTATTGAGAAGCGTATTGGTGATTTCTTCTGCACAAATTCCAGGAGTCTTCCAAATTGTAATGTACATCAATATTAAGCGAAATTACATGACCTAATTTCAAGATTTTGTTTTCCTCATTCAATTAACTGTTCTCCTCTTTCATGACATAAAAATTTCTATGGCGATTCTGTAACCTCTAAATAGCCATCCCATAATAACAAATGTTTGTCTTGTGAAGCAAGTCATCTTTAGTTATCCTGAATTTCTTTCGTAAAGATCAAATGTTCACAGTAAGCTCGGTTTTAACAGCATATTACTTAATAATTTTATTGGAATAAAAAGGAGCGAGATGATCACAAGCACTAAATTTACCGGCTACCAAAAACAAGTTGCTCACTTGGACGTCTGTGTCACATGCCTTTTCTATGTGAGCGATGTGATCGAGATAATTTACGGTATTTGGTTGCCATCTACTGGTTAATTATGGAACATCACAGCATTTGGGCAGACAATGGGCGGAAACACTGCTCCTTGAATTACTTCATTCTCATCACCGATTTCTCCGCCATTTTAAAGCTACTCTTTGACTGCTTTAGGTGAACTTATTAAAAGTCATTACAAAATGGGTTCTGAAAATGGAAATGATGATGGCTACGTTTGTCGGTTGAGGGGACTGCCATGGTCTGCTACAAAAGATGAAATAGCCAATTTTCTTGGTAAGGCCTTTTAAAGCTAACTTATCCAAGCTGGTAGTAGGCTGATATTGGTGTAGTCTAGGATTTTTCTCCTAGGCAAATTGATTTTCCTATACAATGAGCAATGGAGTTTGATAATAGATAACAATATGGCCTTTTACTAAAGACTTACAGCAAATTTGCTTTTCTTAAGCAAGAATTTTATTGTAGAATTCAGTTTAGCTGCTCCTCACTATCTTGGAAAGGGGTTAGGTTAGAAAAATGAAGCTTTAAGCTGTGAATCCAGGGCCCAAAACATACTTTGGAAAGGTATTGCCAAGCTTCAATGTTAAACCTTTTCTGATTTCTAAGTCTTAAAAATTTACCTAGGCCCTACTTGACTGGTTGAAATTTTGGTAAATTTCTTGGCCACATAATTTAGTTAAGATGAAAGTGAAAACATCATTAGATGCCTCTTATTCTCTTTCATAATTTAAGAATTGCTTTGGTAAATTTCTACCAAATCATATTATTGAGTTAGGAATAAAGTGAATACACCATTTGATGCCTTTTTATGCTGATTAAAAATATAATAATCATTTCTATTGGAAATGAATTTCAGCCCCCCCCCCTATATATGCCAATTCAGGGTTAGGTTAGGTTGTAGAAATATATACCCTGAATTCGCATATATGGGGGGGGGGTTGAAATTCATTTCTGATAGAAATGATTACTATAGGCTATTTGTAATCAGCATAAAAAAAGGCATAAAGTGGTGCATAAGTCAATAATATGATTTGGTAGAAATTTACCATTGCTTCTAAGGCTATTTGCATATTGAGCCCTTAAAGGGGCCCCACAGGTATTTCATTTTGTAACCACACAAAGAAGTTATCACCACTAGTTAAGTTACGTAAAAGTGGTTAAAACATCACTAGTTTAGAAATAGGTGTTTCAAGAGTGTGGTAAATGTTTTAGAAAATATTTTGAAGTACCTACCTCCACTTCTTCTCCCTCTAGAGGGTCCTGACCTTTAAAAACCTGTGTAGGCCTATTATAAAAGTGAAACTTTGCAAAATAGATCTTCTGCTTAAATGAAGTAGGCCTAGGGTTAAAAACCAGTATCCAATTAAGTAAAATTTTGTAAAACTACAACCCTCACATCTTGTTACCAAAGAGGAATTGTGAAGGATTGTGTATATTAATAAATACCTAAAAATCTAAACTATGCATCAATGTGGTTATTATTTAAATTATTTAAGATTAAACACTTGAAATTAATAGTTTATTGACTTACCTATAGGGACCTCTTTCTGGAAATATCAGTTTTCCTTTTTTGATGTATAGCCTATATTCTTTTAGTGTTTCAGCTTTATTCATATATTAACAGAAAGCTGATTTTCTTCTGATTCTAGAAATTTAACCTTTATTGCTTCATATTTATTCTACAAATCACAAATATTAAATATAATTTTTCTTTTCAGTTGCTTTTCAAAACAGAGACCACATTTTCAATTTTTGTTGACAAATCATTTGTTCATCTGTAAATACATTTCCTAAATTTTGAAAAAGAAACATTGATATGGTTTAAATTCTACTCAAATAATAGTAATTGCATTTTCAGAACTAAAGCCAGAGAAAAACGAACTGAAGTAAAATGTTGTTTTGTCAAAATTTCAACAGTTGTTGTGTAGTCAACCTGTCATGTAGGTAATTTTCAGGACCCTCTAGAGGGAGGAGTGGAGGTAGGTACTTCAAAATACCTTTCTGGGACATACTTTAGCCTGTAGACCCATCCATGAAAGTTTCATTTTCCTAAAGTAACTCCTTTCCAAGATAGCCACAAGTAGCTAAAGTAGAATTTTACCTGTTTCCCTACCATTCCAAGTCTTCAAATGCCATTGACAAAAATAGTGCAGAATTTTGTAATTCAAAAGTTTGCTGTCAACAATTCAGGGTATATATTTGCACATGAGGGGTGGAGAAATTTCATGGTAAATCTGCAGCTAGTCATGTAATTTAGTTAGGATGAAAGTGAAAACATTATTTGATGGTTTTTTATTCTCTTTCATTATTCATATAAAATACCTCTGGGGTGCCTCTAAGGGCTTAAAATGCAATTAGTCCCAGAAGTAATTTGTGAATAATGAAAGAGCAAAAAAAGCAACAAATGACATTTCCACTTTCATCTTAGCTAAATTATGTGGCAACCTAGAAATTTACCAAAGTTTGGACAAAACAACATTTACCTTAATTTGCATTTATCACTTTAGTTTTGAAAATGCAGTTCATGTTATTTGAGTAGAATTTTAAGCCATATCAAGTTTTTTTTTCTAAATTTAGGAAATGTATTTGCATATCTATAAATTGGAATTGAGTGAAGTTGTGAAGCAGTTTTGTTGTACTTCATTAAGTAGAAGAATATATTTTGCAAGGTTTCACTTTTAAAACTCAAAGATTTTAAAGGTCAGGACCCTCTAGAAGGAAGAATGAGTGGAGTTTGGAAGTACTTCAAAATACCTTCCTGGGACATAATTTAGCCTGTAGACCCATCCCTGAAAATTTCATTTTGCTAACTTAACTATCTTTCTAAGATAGTGAAAAGTAGCTAAACTAGAATGCTACTGAATTTCATTGGTATAGGCTAGTTTTTAGTGTTTTCTTTGTAACGCTAGGGTATAATTTTAATTATTAAAGGGAAGAGAGTTCAATGAAAGTAGCAAATATATTCCTAAAGAGCATTGGGAAATGAAATGATATTAGCTTGCTCTAATAATTAAATTATCAAGTCCTACAGAAGAGTTGTAGGTAATATCTTGATTCACAGATTATTCATATGGGCATAAATTAGACTTACCTTCAGAATCAGAATTTTGGGTAAATTTACTGTTTTAAACAAAGTTTAGCTAGGATGAATACATCACTTGATGCCTCTTCTTATGCTATTTGACGATTCAGTAGGCTAATTATCCAAGGAGACATTCCAGGTAATCATTCATATTAACAGAATATTCAGATAGCCAAGGAACAAACTTCCTCTATAATCATAGTTTCAACCTGAATCTGAGCAAGACATTCATTTTTATTGTAAATTTAATTTAAAGCCCTTTACAGACCTTCAAAGATGATAGCTTTTTGGGTAATGTTTATATTAATAGACTAGTCAGGTAGCTAAGAAATAAACTTACCTCTATAGTCAGAATTGTATCCTAAATCCAAATTTAACATATCATTTTTGTTCAAAATGAACTTTATCCCCACTGCTATATATACCAGTTCAGAGTATATATTTGCACATTAGGGGGGGGGGGTAAGTTTATTTCTGATGCAAATGAATGTTAAATTTGGATTCATTTTGAAATTCTGAATATAGAGGTAAGTTTGGACTTTATCCCCCTCCCCCTAGTGCCTGAACTGTACATTAGGAAGGTTTGTGAAGTATATATCTCCATATTCCTAAGGGTACTAGCCTTTAATAAACTTAAACTGACTGTGTTATAAAAGTGGAACTTTTAGATATAGGCTTAAATCTACAGCCCAATGGAATTTTATTCATGCTTGTATCTTTGCTGATTCATAATTTATAAGGTTTAAACAATCTATGATACTGCGTCTCAATTGTTAAAATAGAATACCAATTTGGCTTAATATCCAACTCAAATCATTCAAATCATGTTTTAAAAACTAATGTAAAAGACTTAGAACTAAAATAAATCCTGGTCTACTATACAATCTACAAGCCTTAGAAGTAGAGAAGGAGTGAAGATAAAGGCTTGAAACCCCCTGCCTGGGGTATAATTGGGGTTCTGTTATTTCTTTTATTCTTCCAACTCTACTGCTTTGTACAATTATATATTGAAGTTCAACCAATGTGAGTTTTAAACCACTTGAACAAAGTTAAATTTCAAGGGATTTCTGCAGTAATGTTGGATGGTGTTTTATAAATAAGTCTGACTTCATCAGTCATCAGTAGCATCAAAATGGAGTGAAATTTTTGAAGCCAAATAATAGCCTACTTAAAAGGGGAAGGGTTCTAGAAACACAGTCATGCATCAGGATCACCTTGGTGAACTAAGTACTATAATTACAAAATTGTTACTTTTTACCATTAAGTTTATTTATAGTTCAGTTTACACCTCTCTCTGAGGTCTGATGAAATACTATTAAAAAAAAACTGAAGTCCCAGAAAAGCAAACACAGGCAAGAACAAAGGAGTTTTTGTTTTGGTTATTGGACTCATTACTCAACCCTCCCCTCCCATTTAGTGCTATTTTAATTTGAATTCCTGTTTGCAACCTCTTTCCCCATTATTCAGCAACCTGCTGTTCCTCTGGTCTTGAATGGATTGTCAAAAGGCATAATCTTAGGCAATATGTCATCTGTCATCTATAAAATATGGCCTAGCTGTCTTATCTTTTTCTTTATTATGTCCCCTGAAAGTGGGATTGAACTGCATTTTTACAGGCTGTTGTTTAAACATGACAAGTCAAATAAAGGTTAAACCTGTCTTCTATGATAGATTAAACTAAATATAACTGAAAGCCCCTATAAAGATTACTCAAATAGACTGCTGAACATAATTGAATAAGAAATTTCTTAAAATAGTTTTTAGCTCACAAGGGCAATCCACCTGGAGAATAAGTCCTTCAATGCTAACCTCTCTTTCAGGTGACATGAACATAGCTGGAGGAGCCGAAGAAGGTGTTCATTTAACAACAACAAGAGAAGGAAGGGCAACTGGTGAAGCATATGTTGAGTTGGAAACACAAGAAGACCTAGATCATGCTCTGAAGAAAAACAAAGAACATATGGGCAACAGATATATTGAAGGTATTGTCATTTTTCTTGCAGAACTATTTAAAGAACATAAAATTGAAAGCTGTTTCTTTTCTGATGTTAATTACTTGTGAAAAGCACTGCTATGCTTTGTCCTAAGTATTATTTGGTGTAGAATAATCTTAAATGAGTTTTTTTCTGATAAAATTGAAACAAAGACCCAGCTTGGCAGTAATTCTTGAAGGATTGTCATTATTGTTCAAGAAGATGAGGTAAGGTATTGGCCCTTGTGCTGCTGTTTGGATCCTTTCTATTCTCTCAGTTGAATCTCAGTAAGTCATAAATGTCTTATTGATGTACCAGTTTGTTATTTTAAGAAAGTTAGTTCTTGCTCCTATGGCAATATGACTGTTCTGATTGGTAGTATGTTTAAAATAAAAAAATGAGATTCTGGTTTCCTGAGAAAGATAAGGTGATAATAGAATCTACAAGGTCTTAATTGCTGTCCATCCCTAGAACTTGTTCATTAGTGAGAGTGAGAGCCCTGGCACCAGCCTCAGACTAAGGGCTACTAAATTATGTCCCAAGGCATCTGGTAGGGCATCCAGCAGGGTTCTGCAAAATAGTTGGAACACTTATCATTATTTTGGGTTATAATCTACTTTTAGACTGGATTGCAAAATAATAACTATCATTAATTTTGAATTTTAGCTCAAGGGGAATTAACAATGTTTTTGGTATATAGGGATGTTGGTGGTATTGGTGTCATCCATCAGGGATTTGAAATTTTGGGCTTGTCTCATTATTAACCAACCATTGGCCTCTTTGATGACCTTATCAGTGAACTAGTTCATTGCAATCTCATGTATAATAGGTGTTTTAGGTAAAGATAGTTACCATTGATGTTTTAGGTAAAGATGGTAGATAGTTACCATCTTTATCTGCAAGTGAAGTGTAATTTCTAGTTTTTATTTTATAAATTTGGATTTGAAAGGGCTAGTTGAACTTCTATTCATTTGTGTAAGGGGTAAATGGGTATTTGGATCTGTGACTGTTTGGTGATTTGAAAGAAAAACTTAACCATTTGGGTTTATTGTGCTCTTAAAGTATTGAAGGAGCTACTTTGTGGACCAGTGCCCTAACTCTTCCAGGCCTAGTGGGTCTTCTTGACCCACCAATTTTTAAAACTTGAATATGAATAGTAGTACATGTTTTTTATTTTTTTATTTATTTTTTTTTTCATTCAGTAACAAACTAGCAGTTGATTGTTCCCCACAAAGGGAGCCAATAGCCACGCCTTTTTGTGATGATTGGTAATAACTTTAATTAAATTATAAATATGAGATAAAATCTATAAGATTTTTTCTTACATGTCAAGGATATTCACCATGATATCAAACAGTTTGCGGTAAAAAACTCAAAAAAGAAATCAAGACTCTAAAAACAGAATAACAGACAGCAATAGATATATCAACGGAATTTGATTTTTATGCTGACTCCAAATATATTAGATTCATTTAGTTTAATGCTACCAATTGCTAGCTACAGGCCTTGAGAATATTTGCCTGACTTTTGAAAGAGAGAGACGAAATCTCCCAAAATCAGTTTCAGTGTAACATAGAACCCTAGACTAGAGTTGAAATGTTGAAATTTGTATTTTGCCAAGATTAAAATCACAGTAGCATGTATTTTATTTTTTTGTTCTTCTCAGACTGGGGAAGGGCTCATTTGAACAGAAATTAATAGTTCTAATGCCCTTTTTAAGTCACTACAAAAATTGGAGGGCAACTAGCCCCTCCCCAGCTCTTTCCCCCCAAAGTCTTCCAACCAGTATTTCAGATATTCATTTTGTTTGGTATAGTTGAGAGGTCCAATAACTATGTCTTTGGGGATGACATGTCTCCCCACGAACTCTGGAGAAGGGCCAAAAGTTATTAAATTTTTCCATTGTGTACATATAGTATTTATTGGAAAGTGTGTAGATATTTTTCTGTGTTACAGAAGTTTTCCATGCAGGAAGATTTCAAATGAAAGTGTGCTAAGAACTATTTTTCAGGCAGAACCGCGTGCAAGAAAATTTTTTGGGGGAATTCTCAGCAAGGATGGAATTGTCATAGGATCATCTCCCAGAGAAAGAACTTTCTAGGGAGGAATTTTTCTTGGAGCAAGTTTTCCATGGAGGGGGAAGTGGATTTCTTGGGATTATTTGAAAAATGATCAGAAATTGAATAAAAGTTTTGTCGTCTGCAAGTAGGAGAAACATTAAAACTTGAAATGAAATTATTCCGCATAATAGGGGGGGGGTGTCCTTCTATACCCTGCTCTTTACACAAATGTTTGACATTTTGTCCCAATTATTTAATAACGATTCCTGAAACACAAAGGACATTTACTTAGAATCATAACCATGGTTAAAAGTACTAAAAAAATAGTGTGAAGAGGGGGATGTAGAGGAGGGGGCAGCCCCCCTCATATACTGAATTATTTCTGTTCGTTTTAAGTTTTAATGTTTCTTCTTACTTCCAGTAGAATTTTTTTATATACATTTAATTTCAGCAAAAAGAACTAAGAGGTAAGATTGACCTGATTGGTTTTTCTGTTACGAAAATTTCAGCCACTATAAAGAGAGAGAAAAAAGCTGAGTCTTTGATTGTTTTAACAACATCGTTTCCATTTTCAAGTGGTAGCATCTTGTTCTGTTTCAAAAGTGAGGTATGCCTATTTTAAATCAATTTTTGATTACAGTTTTCAAGTCATCCAAGTCTGAGATGCAATGGGTGCTAAACAAAAGCAACAAAACCAGCTTTGACGAGTTTTGTGTGAGGCTCCGAGGACTGCCATTTGGTGCAACCAAAGACGATGTTATTGAATTTCTTAATGGTAAGCCTTTACTTGAGTCTTAACTGTCTGAATACTTCAGTAGCACCTTATTTTCTCTTTGATTATTTATTGTTGATTCTTATCTGGAAGCATATACAAAAACCATTAGTGGAAGAACTGTCATTTTTAAAATGTCTTAAGTAGCAGTTTTTTAGTTTTACTTGAAAGCACAACGTTTTTAAATACTTATAAGAATTTAAAGTTAAAAAAAATGGAACTTTTGTCCTAAGATTAGAACTTTTATATCCTTTTTCTTCTCTAGTTTTAGAATTGTATGATTATATAGAAGATGATTTTGTATTTGAGTAAACAGTGAAGCAAAGGGGTTGAGTGAGAAGGAGCTAAGCAAAACCTTTCAACTTCATTTTATAGATATTGGAGGAATGGTAATTCTAATTGCTTAAGCTGTTGCTCCTTACTTTTTAAAAGCTTACATAAGACCAAACTTTTTTTTTCCTTTGTTTTGCTCTTAACAGCTATTACTGTTTATTTTTACTGTTTTATTATAATTGTTCCTATTTGTTGTTACTGTTACTGAAGCTTCAAAATTGTGATTCAATTCAAGGCTTAATTTTATTGAATCATGTAGATTAGAAGGTTGGAGTTGACTAAGTTTAATTGGCTTCAGTTGTAAATTCGGAAACTCGAGTTTTTGGTTGTTTTTCTGGGGGGGGGGGGAGAAGGTGGTGGGTATTTTAGGCTTGAGCCTGGACCCATAGTTTGAGTTTGCCTCGCCATAAAATTGGTAATAATAAGAAATCAGTGAAGTAAAGAATCATTCACTGAACTGTTTATAAAAATCTAAAATAATGTTAAAAAGCTTTATCCTTATTTTTGATTGACTTTTTTTTTCAGTCAATAATATAATTTTGAATTGTATTTTGTATAAAGAGCTTTTCCATTGCTGTATATCGATGATAAATGGCTACTTTGAGTGAATTTGTTTTAGTTTTACCATCTTAAAGATGTTTAATGGTAATTTTAACTGATTTTATTTCTTTCAGGATATGGGGAGGGAGGAAGGGCATAACCTTAAAATTCCAATTCGAATGCTTTGTATAAATCGATAGAAGATTACCAGAAGACAAAATCAAATATTCTAATTGCATAAGCTGTTGCTCCTTACTTTTTAAAAGCTTACATAACTGTCAGTTATTATATGATATGTCAACCGGCTTGCTGTACCCTATTTAAATTTTATTAGCTAAATTTTAGTATGGCAAAATGTGTCACATGATGTCTTTTGAATAACCATGGCAACTCTTCTTGAAATCATTCAACATACTATATGGATCACAGTGTCTCCCCTCTAACATAAAATAGCATTTTACTGGTCCAATTTGAGTTGGAGGATCAACCTCGATGCTGCTAGGTTGAGTTAGGTTTCGTCAATAAAACTGAAAAACTGAATTGAAGTACCAAGGTCAGTTACATTGAAATCTGATTGGCATTGGTTCAGTGGAAACTTCAACGCGTATGTATAAAAATAATTGGAAACTCAGTATTTATTAAAAAGACCTCTGTATGCAGTTTGTGGTGGTAGTGGGCGCCAAATAAAAAAGAAGAAAAAAATAGCAAAAAATAAGCTTAAAAACCGATGGTAGCAAACAGCTTAAGGTGTAGGCTTCCTCTGAAGGTTTAGTTGTCTCTAGGAATCAACAGATCGTAAATAATAGAATCTTTACAGATGAAAAGCGTTGTCAAATTCAGCTAACTAGTGTTGCTTATTTGTTTTAACGGTTCAACGTGGCAACACCCTGTAGCACAGTGGCTTTGCCATAGTTCTCTTTGCCAATATGGAGTCAGGGGCTTGATTTCTGCTGCCCCAAGGTTGGGTGAAAAAAAAGACAGGAATTGAAAGATTAAACGCTCTGTGTGCCTTCAATGGTTCCAAAAAGAATTATTGTCCTTTATGCGCAACGTCGTAACACTGACAACCATGTGATACCCTAAAAACGTCATTATTTTGAAACAAACAAAGAAAAATATTAGAAAATTGTGGTTTTCAGGAATTAAGTCTCATTTTGATGTCCCTGGTGCTTAGAACTAAAAAACGGTCGACTTTTGGGCTAGTATGATAAAAAGAAACATGGCAACTGTACAGGAAACATTATAATACTTGATATTTAAGCTATTATTCTCTATAGGCTAGTTGTCCTTTAGAATGACGATATTTTAAGGTTCTCGGGTTGTTCTCCATCAGTTTTATTATTTATGTTTTAAGATCTTGTACCCTTAAAGAGGAAAGCAATTGTGACACTTGTCTTCCACTTTCAATATGGGTTCCTATCAAAGTCGTAAATATTAAATTGCTGGAAAAAAAATCAGGATCAGAAAGAGGTTTAAAAAGATGTTTTCGACAAATCAATCAAAGTAGTTTAGAGGCTTTTCTTGAAATATCCTAAATACCAATTGCCAGAAAGCATTTATATTTTGAAAATACTGTTAAAGCTCCTTTAATTTCATATTGAGCCAAGCAAGAGGATGCTAATACTATGCAAGTGTTGCTAAATTCTCATATCCCATTTGGTTCTATGCTGCTTACAGCCCCTTCCTCATCCATACCTCCGCCTGGTGGTCACAAAAACTTCAGAATGTTTTCATTAGAACAAAAATTGAGAATTCCTAGTCCTTATTAAGATCCAAAGGGATTGGATACCAACTAGCCGCGTGGGGGTTGTATTTTCTGGGGGTAAACCCCTGCCACCAACCCATTTACCCACAGTTAGGACAATAACAATCAATGATACCATTAAACAGCAAACGGAACCTATAAGTCGCAGTACCCCCTTATATACTGCAGTACCTCTAAAGATTCTATTAGTACTGGCTTTAGGTATTTAGGTATGCTTTAGTAGTACCTCCTTGCAGTTTGCTGATGGTCCACCTTCTTTTTTGTCATAATTGTAATACATTGAAGAGTTATTTCTTGAGGCTACTAATGCTATGCAAAATCGCCGCGAGTGTCAATATAAATAATTAATAGAAAGCGGAAATCAGACGTGGTGTGAATATTTTAAATATTTACGGAATAACGTAAGCCTCCAGAGCCATGGCGAGGTTCCCTGTATCACTGGATTTATGTAAATTTTGTTATTTAATATCTTATTAGTTTAAAGGTCTTAGAGGCCCTGTACGGTCAATCATTGTAATTTAAAATTTCTGTTAATTCATTGATGTGTGCTTCACTTTATCTTCAATCTAGACCAAAGCTAATATAACACATTGCTTTTGATCAAAATGATTGATTCATTCAAACTTTCTATCAATCGCCGTCAACGCTTGACTCAGTTATCAAACAGGTTCCTTGACGGTCAATCATGCTTGAGTCAATCGATTGACGGAAGCTTTTGATCAAAATGATTGACCGTCAAAGGCCTCCTTTAGCCATTTTTAGCTCGAGTCCACTTTTGGGAACTTTTGCCGAGTCTTGGGCACAAGGATCTTAAAGTTGGAACAAAGCATCTCAATCACAGACAATGAAATCAATGAAAGAAAATAATTGTATTTGAATAGGTTAGACCAGAGATTCTTAAAGGGTGGAAATTCGTGAAACTTTCGTAATAATAATCAAGTCCTGTATAGTTGAAGTTAGTTCTTTTAAGCATTGTAAAATTTTAAGCAACAGTTCAACTGTGACAAAATCGACGCGGCGAGTATAACGTTGGCAGTTACGATTGTGTTTGCTACCTTGTTACTAGGCTATAAGGCTACCTTTTATCAAACCTTAAAAATTGAAAAAAAAAGTTTCCCGGGAAGATAATCAGCCAATGCAAACTAACCTAGTCTTATTTAAAACTATCTACATCATGTTCAAAATTAGTTATCTTAACAGTCTTATGTTTAGGAAACATATTCTCAAATCAAAATATTTCTGTCCAAGATCAGGCACTTTTTGAGTACTTGAGGTTCTACTCTACCCAATAAATACATTTAAAGACATCGATAGAAGACGTTTTGTGGGTTGCATAGATGGCAGGCAATTCATGAAAATTTAAGTGGACTTGTCTTTCGTTTTGACTGCTTTCATGGTGTGTTCAGCCTAAAGGTCTTTGACAATGTACTTGTACGCTATGTCTTTCCATGATATTGCTAATTAGAATGCACCACCTTTTCTCCCACATGACTGTCCTCCAGATCTCCAGATAATTCTATGCGTGTATTATCAACCTAACATGTATAAATAATTACGCAAATAAACTGGGATAGCTCCTCCAAGAAACTTGACTCGGACTTTTCTTCTCTTTGAGCAGGAATTTCTCAGTCCATTCTTAATGCTAATGCTTCCTTTAAAGATACACTAAAATATGTAGGAATTCAAATACTCTGGTTTATTGTGTTTGCCTTTTTTTGGCTGATTAGATTTAAAAAAAAGAGTAAAAATGCATATATATGCAAACCTGTATATTTCTTAATTTATATAAATGTATATTCATATAATACTTTTGCTGCACAAGTCTGTTACTAGACATTTACTTTTTAAGTGCTTTTGTTTGAGATTGTATTTTAAGTTTCTAATAAAGAATATGTTTATATTTAAGTGTTTGTAATATTTGCAATTTAATGTTTGTCCATTTGCTTTCTAAAGGGATAATTATTCTTTGGGCAGGGTTGCCGATAGTACCGAACGGTATCAATTTGCCTCTCGACGCTCAAGGGAGGGCAAGTGGGGAAGCATACGTACAGTTTACAACACCAGAGGCAGTGGATAAAGCGTTGGAAAAACACAAGGAGAAGATTGGGCACAGGTGGGGATGGTGGATCAGTGGCTTGGTCCCCTGTGGTTTTATTGGTTCCGTTTATTAGACCTCCGCTTCTTTTATCTATTTTAGTATTATACAGGCTGTTCCAAAAGCTGCTTTACTGTGAAAAAAAGTGTTGTGGCTTATCAGTAAGATTATAGTAGAAACTCTGTTAAGAAACTATGTTGTAGTTTTTAATAATTATACATGTAGTATTACTGTCCTACAATTGGATAACAGAGACTGTCTCTTTAAGATCATATAGGAAACCGATAAGAGGATACTCAAAGGCTTAAAAATGGGTTTAACATAGTCCTCTCACCGAGAGTACAGCGTTACCCAACAGAACTAAAATAATTTTCGCTGCTTAAAATTATAATTACAGTTATAGGTCCATATATCTTATAATCCACTCGGAAATATTCCGAAATTATAAAATATTTACCGCGAAACCACTATGCAGAATATAACTTAGTTAAAAAAAAAATATACATCTATCATGCCTTCTTGCGAAACTGGTTATTTTACGTAAAGAAGAGCTAAAAACACTAACTAGTTTTATTTGTGCTTTTAAATATAAAACCGAAGTTATGTTTATTTTATGATTTTGATGGGCAATGCGAGATGACTTGTCCTTGTGCCTTGCTGAATAGAACAAACTTCGTTCAGTAGTGAAGTTAAACTACGGTTATTTTCCTTTAAACTGAAAAATTTTGCAAAAAATGTTCAGGGTTTTTGAAAAAAGTGTTTGGAAATTTAGAGTAGCAATTCTTATTTAAATATCCAGACTGTTTTTTAATTTCTCTTAATATGTTCTATATCCGTAGCATAGCACCCGACGAAGAGTTTAATGGTTTTAATTGTAAGCAAGTCATTTTCGTTATTGATGCCCTTAAACATAAGTTTTTTTTACTTACGATGATTTATTCAATGCATGTTAAAACATTTTGGAAAAAAATTAACTGTAATGCTGCTCAACGAGTTCAATAGGTTGCATTGTAAATAAGTTATAAAATCAGGAGTAGAATTAAAGTTATAAGTCAACCAATTAGGTGGCACGTGTCAACAGCAACTCTTAAATTATTTTCTACGATACAAACTCAGAACTCTTAGATGACCTTTACACGGCAATTTGCTCTCTTAAGTAACTTTGAGAAGCCAGATATTTAGCCATATTTTGTTTTGGTTGACCTCCTAAATCATTCGACTTTGTTGACCGCAACATTCTTATGATACAAACCCAGGTTTATGATACTAACTTGGTTGACCACAAACTCAGAACTCTTCTAGGCTCTAATCCCATCTTGGAGTTCATTTAATGAGCCATTAGACCTAAAATCATTGTTTTTTTTTTTTTTTTAACAATTAGTTTTCTTGATGAGAAAATCAGAAAACTTATCTTTAATGAGTTCAATAGTTATAGTTGTAAATAAGTTATGAAATCAGGAGTAGAATTAAAACTGCAAGTTAACAATAAGTAGGTAAGGTCCTATTTTTAAAATCGTGATAATTGACGAGCCAGAAGCACACACATTTTTCGATGAGAAACTAGTTGCGTGAATCTATCGTGCCGTAGGGTTCAAATCATTCAGTAAAGCCCCGTTTTAATTAGTGAAGTAGCTTAATTAGCTCTTAGTTGGTGAATATCGGTAATAAAAATCCTTCACTTTTGGGCAATACCGTGAATAAGATGAATAGCGCTAACAACGCACGCTCTTCTATTTTTCTTTATTCATCTTAGTATTAAAGCAATACCCAATTACGAATTTGGAATGGCTATTGGTTACGAAAGAGAAAAAGACAAGTTTTTACGGTGAAAACCTCTAGTAACCCCTATTCCACCAAATAAGACCGGGCTTGAAGGTTCTGTTAAGTATTTCATGTAGGCTCTTAGGGTAGCTTACAATTAACTTCTGAGATTATAGGCTGCTTTAAGACACATTTGTGTATCAGATATCAATATTTTGAATTAATGGCAGGGTCAAAGTAGACTCGGGTTAACCTTGCTCGCGGATCAAATATAAACGGGTCTACAATGTTATCTTGATAGCTGTGCTCATCGTGATTAGAGGGAGAGAGATTTATTCTAAACAAACAATTTAACATCAGTTTAGCAGCCACCCCAAGAAGTAAAAACTTGTCCCAAGGGACTGGCAAAAATACACTAACAACAAAATAATAAAAAAACAACCTATCTATATCACAGTCGCCAAACGGGACCACAAACCTTACACTTTAACATTTTCATTAAATTTAGTATCACATTCATAATCATAATCATCTCCCCCGGGAGCCATAAATATTTACCAATATCTTTAAAAAAAAAAATTGAGGGTATAGCAATTGATTCATGCTGCTCCATATTTTTTTTTTTAAGATTAAATAACTTAGACTCCGAATGATCTAATCCTGGACCTCTCATCTTCCATTCTTTACAAAACAGTAAAGCAAATTTTGGGACCTCTTGTAGAACAATCTTTAAAAAAATTGAAATGTGCTTTTTCATTTATTGTGCTTTCTTGGTTGTTATTTCAAATGTGGGTCCTGTCCCCATTAGAAATCATAGATGAGTTACAAGTAGGATTTCCTTGCTAGTTAAAATTTATTGAATCTAGGCTATCGAAACCGTGGCTATATATTAGATGTAAGTATAAATAAATGGAAAGTTCGAGGCATTTTATTAACTCTAGAACGGACACTGTAAAAGAAAACATTTATAGGCTGTTTAGGACGAGCTGGGCTCTTGTAATTTTTCCTTACAAAATGAATAGTTTTCAATATTAGCTTAAAAGAATAGCAAAAGTATATCATTGATTCAGATAAGATAATTAAAATAACATTTTTAGTACTGAGGCTGTGCTCATTAGTAAAAAAAAGTTTGGGCTTTTTAAATAAAATAAAAAGATTTATTGGAAGAATAGCTACTTTTAGGGGTTAATTTGCCATCATTTATCCTTTCTTTAATCGCATGTTCTTCGACGTAGGAGACGTGTGAAAAACAAAGTATTCAAGGCTTAAATTTTCTGGGCAAAAATGATCGCACGGCTATTGAAAAGAATTAATGACCCAAGATCTGTTTGTTTAATATGTCTAAAGTACATCGCCAAAAAGTTCAAATTAGACATCAATATTTTAATTATTTCAATCAATAAAATTAATGATAAAACTTGCTTTGTTTTCATTGGTTCTGTGCTCTTAGCTAATTGATTCACGTTCCTTTTTTTATCTTTTGAATAAAATGTATATGGAAATTCTTTCTAGCTCAATATTAGTGTTGTTATTAGATTGTTCTGAAAACTCTTAGTTCCATTAGATTTTATTTCAAGATATAAGAGCAAATTTTCTATTTCTTGTCTTATATAAAGTTAAATATTATCAATTTTGAAAATAGGAATATGAGTTGTTGCTTGAAATATTCATTTATGATTCCTTGTATTTATATTCCTATTTTGTTGTTCTTAATAGATATATCGAAATTTTCCGTTGTTCAATTGATGAAATGAACAGCGCAATAGCTCCACGATTGATGGGAATGCGAATGGGAAGAGGTCGACCAACCCCTTATGACCGTGTTGGTGGTGGTATGGGCATGAGAAGCGGAGGATTCTCTTCAGGTAAGTTTTTGAAATGGGCCAAAGAGAGCCATACAAAGAGCTGGAGTTAATTCTTTCTAATGGGGGGGGGGGGCAAATTTGGACTTTGGCGTCCTCTGCCACACCATCAGTACTACAAACATTACAATTTTTGCCGAAAAGTATTACAGTTTAAGCTTGTTTGGCTGCCCGGAGTGCTTCTCCCCTCTAGCCCCTTGCAGATCCGGCCCTGGACATACAAACATGATTTTGTTCCCGGGGAGTGTGTTCACAGCTATGAAAAAAGTTACCATTTAGCCTTGAGTTACATGGTAAGGATAAAAAGTTAGAAAGACATCGGAATGGCCGAGATTTGGGGGAGGGTGGGCAGAAAAGCTCGATTTCTATTTAAAAGATTTGTTTTTACGAAGTGACGAAATTGTAAGGTTTACACTTGTAGAGTTTGATATTAAAGTGGATTAATTTACCTTTTTGTATTTTAAAAGCACCAGTGAGCCTGCTAAGACAGAAATGGAATTTAATTCTATTTGACGCTTTTCTAAATTAATGCCAAGTTCTGGTCAGGGCTACCACGCTTGTATGATTTCCCACCAGGTCTTGGAAGTTTTGGGTCTGAGCTTGGGATTTTGAAAAAGCATTTGTATTAACACTATCCTCAAAAATTACATAATGCTTATATTATTTTATATCCTGTGATATTTTTCAGTTCAGGAAGCCAGGGGACGAAACATAATTGGATTCCTATCGAAGTTTAGCCCAAGTTGTTAATTGTCTGCTAAGCGAAATGTTTGAAAAGTTGCTCAAGGGTTCTACTCAGTAAAACTACAGTTATATAAAAAAAACTGTTGCTTTTGCTCGTTTGCGAGGATTTGAGGAAATGCGATGATTTGCTCCCACTCCCAGACATAAAATTCGAAGTTGCCTTGAAATGGATATACTCTTAAAAAAGCCTACTGTTGGGCTTGAACCCATGAAATTGAAATCGGGTGTCTAATGCCCGCCTTCTGAGTCGACCGCCATATTTGGTTTAACATCTGTGATGCGTTAATATACAAAAATAACAATTCGTAGTGTCGTTAAAAAATATATTTGTGATATTGACGCAGCAAAGATGTTAAACCTAATAAGCTTTATATATTTATATATATATATATATATATATATATATATATATATATATATATATATATATATATATATATATATATATATATATATATATATATATGGTATATATATATATATATTAAAATTTCTTTGTCTTACAGTTCATTTGTGTTGGGGCTTGAAAAACGATGAATTTTTTTTTCTTTTTTTTTTATCTTATGCAGGGTCCTAATTCAAGCATTATTTTTGAAGGTTCCTGATTCAGCCATTCATTGCTCAAATAATTTAACAAAGAGAACCATGTATGCAACTTATAATTTTTTTTTCCTTCTTTAGGCTATAATGACTTCGATGATGTTGGTTATGGTGGTTTTGGTGGAAGCGCCCCAAGCAACTATGGTGGTAAGTTATATTTTTTAAAAAGAAATCTTGTTTTTTTCTTCATCGCCCCTAGAATTTCTGGAAAAGGGTATTTTCTTAAAATAGGATAAGGATAAACTATTGTTTTGATACAGCTAACTCTACTTCACAGTTTTATATTTCTTACTTTTATGAAGGCATTTAAAGTGCAATGAATATTGTTTCAAAACATTTAAGCGGAAAATGTAACTATTTAAAGCTACAACAAAATGCACTTTCATTACTGAAACTACTCTAATAATAAGCTAAACATTACTGTAAAGAGTAGGGGCCCTTATTAACTGTAAATGTATGCTCTTTTTACGTAATAATCATGTTATTTCCTTTAGTTGAAAAAGAAATTGTTTTTCTTTAATTTCTTTTAATTTTTAATAATGAATTTTCAGTAGATGTAGATGTGTCTTGCCTTCAACCCCCTCTCTTTACTATAGACTTTCATTTTTCTATCTGTCTGAAATAATTTATCTGAGTTAAAATAGCTGGATTTGTTTATTTGGGTTCATGCAAACTGCAGAAAGCGGGGGGGGGGGGGCACGGGTTTCTCTAATCATAATTACTTTTTTTTTTTTGTATGCATTTATACTTAAGTCTAAAATTAGGCCACTGTAATTGCCAAAATAAAGCTACAATATTCTGATTAGTATGGTTATGCGCAGGTTTTTAATATTTAAATCATGAAAAAAAGCTTCCCACGAAAGAATTGAGAAGTTTTATTTTCGGCATACGGAATTTTAAGATTTTATCCACAAAAACCCGCATTGTCGCTGATTTTAACTGATCTTACACTTCTTAAATATCAATTAAACGCTCTACGTCGAGTCATGTTTGCTCCGTTTAGAACAAAGACAACTAAAGAAACGGGGAAATTTTCCGGTTTTTGGTGAGCTTTTATTTTTAATCTTTTGTTTAGGATTTGGTGCCCCATTCAGTAGTTATGGTGGATTTGGTAGTCCCTTAGGACCACCCGGACGAATGGGACCAATAGGAGGCGGAAGCTTCAGAATACAGATGAGAGGACTCCCATACAAGGCTTCGGAAGCAGACATAGCTGCGGTAATTTTTTTTTTTATTCATTAAAATATTGTCTGTGTTTCCCAACTTATCCCTTTATTTACTTACTTTTCAAGTAATTCAAAATCGTTTGAAAAGTTAGAATGGCAAATTACAACGAAAAGCTATCAAAAAATTTAATGGTTTTTATAGAAAAAAAATGCCAAATTAAGGAGTGCCTTTAGGCAGTTCGTGTCTTTTGTGATTTTCTCTCTAATCTACGATTCAATTCTTTGTTATTTTTCTCCTACCTACGTTCATGTCTGTAAAACAGATTCATTGCTCCAAGCCAGGCTTGTACAATAGAGAACGAGAGGGGGCACAATCCATAAGATGATGCTATATGAGACTGGGGGTAGCTGGAAGCCTGCTTTTCGCTTGAGACCGAGTGCTTCATTCTGAATGGGGTTTAGCTAAATAGGTGACGAATTTTACAATTCGGTATTTTCACCCTCATTTCCCTCACACTTAGTAAGTTGCGTCTAAACTTTCCGGGAAGTTTTTTTTTTGGGGGGGGGGGAAATGGTGTTAAAGATTTTGAACTTAGAGTTAAGGGGGCAAATGGCATTTTTTGGGTCCTCATTAACGATCTGTACACTAAGATTTCCCTTTTTGATGCATGGTGTTCGTCAGACTAAGTTGCTAGTGGTTTTTCAACCACTAGCGTGATAAAGAAGTGGAAATCGTACTTCTTGTTTGACCTTTTATAATTGGTTAATGAATAAATTGGTAGATGAATGATATAATCCACAAATTTTATTGTTGATTCATTGTTTATGCATTGTGTTATAAGAAATAAAGGGTTTATTTATTATCAATAAAGAAACGATAGAGAACAATTGTTGTGGCAATTGGTATACTTTTTGTAAAAACATTCGTGCGTCAGATTCATTGATGCATCCGATGTTGAGACCACCTAGATTATTTCCCCTCGTGTTTGCAAACTTAACGAGTTTAATTTGTATGATAAAAACAGCAGGGTTTATCGTAAGAGCTTAGATTTGCTTGGCCAAAGCAACTGACAAAAGAGCTAACTAAATGGCTGAGATTTATGGGGTTGGGTTTGTATTCAGGTTGTCGCATTTTTACTTATCAGTACTTTTACATAGACTTCTGGTGTCTTGAAGAATCTTGTAGGAATCTTGTAGTTTTGAGAAGTCCATACAAAATTCTTTAATCAGTAACTTTTTTTTAAATTAGATTTTGAAACGAAGCAGTGACCTCGTGATATGTAAAAAACGTATTCGTGTCTGTTATTATCTTATCATATCTTAATAACTGGGAATTTCCCGGACATTTCTTAGGAGGAAGTCCCCCATTCTCTTCAAAATATGAATTGGGGCAGTGGCGGGGCTTGGTTTAGTTGCACTCAGTAGGAATTTCCTAGTAATCAACAGTCAATAATTGTCAATGAATTGTCAATTATGTCAATTAATATTTATCTTTTACTTGCAGTTTTTCCGCCCCCTCCGTCCTGTTTACATCAACATCAGCTATAACGACCAGGGCAAACCATCTGGCGAAGCTTACGTCGAGTTTGCAACATACGATGAAGCCATAAGAGCCATGGATCTGGTTAGTATCCCTTTTACCCCCTTCTGACTAGCGTTCTCTCGTTGTCTCTCTTTTCACCATTTTGCTGTTGCAAGTTAACGTCCTTGTGGTTGTCCATTTGAATCTTCCGTTGGAAACGAAGAAGCTAATGGAGACTCATTTACAGCACAAATAGAATCCATTTATTCTTCCCTTATGTGCTCCCATATTGTTTGTCCGAAATATCTTCTGATATGGGATTCTAGCAAAATGAGACAGTCTTTTTATTTAAAAATCTCTCGCCTGCTCTAACTCGGAATAAATACCGGTTAAGGAACTATTATGTTCAAAAAATTGAATGAATATAGCAGAAATTGATTAACTTTTCCAAGTTTATTTCATATTGGCCTTTATTATAATTTCTCTTCAACTATATCATAGCCTAATACAACTGTAATTATTTTTGCTTCGTCAAACATTATATGCAAAAACACTCAATACAAAAGCACCATGCAAAATATGGTGTGGGAGAGATGATTTGCAAAACATGAGATTCGTTTAATTTTTTAGATATATTAGTTCCTTAACCTGTACTTTTTTTCAATATAGGGCGTATGCATTTCCGATTTTAAATAAAAAAGATTATCATTCTGCTAAAATTTTATATATGAAGAATTTAAGCTAAATTCGTTTGAACTTGAGCTAAATCCTGGTGATGTCTTAGATTTAGCTTTGAGTCGCTTTTGTATTTTCGCAACCCAGGATCACACGGGCAATTAAATTTGAATATATGTTTCGTAAATGGTCAAATTTGATTCCCTTTGTTAACTAAATAAAATAAATTCCTGCTATATTATATTGAGATGCATCTTCATACGAAATATGACATGAATTGGAACGACATGAGAGAAATTGCGTTAGTCCTTATGTATAAAATATTGTACTGAGAGTAATGTAGATTAGGTTGAGTTGCGTTACCCAGTGGGTGTTTTACGGACAAACTGGAATGTAAATGAGCCAATAAAGGGAGAGTACGCAGTGCCACGGGTTGATTTACTTCCTTATTTGACAGTAAAACGCCTAGTGGAAACAAAGTTCTATATTGGTCAGGTAAGGAATCAGTGTCACTGTTATTTCATTAACGAGATGGAAGAGCTTGCTTCGATGGTTGGAGCCTCCTCCAACCTCCTACTATTACTATAACCTCCTACTATAGCACTAGAGATGAGGGCCGATTGCCAGGAGTGCTATATCCTAAGAGCTGACACATGGACTTGTATTCGAGAATAGCCGGTAGTCAGTGAGGGAATGAACAAACAAGGAACAAGGCGAATATTTCAAATAATTCAGGGATGCAGCGGAGTTTATCTGATGAAAATGAAGTAAGAAACTTGTTCTTATTTCACAAGGAAATCAAACCTTATGATTACCGGTGTTATTACTGTGTCACGTTTGATACACATTTGGAATTCTCATTTTCTTGTTTCCATTCATTTTTCTGTTTTTCTTGTTTTTCTTGAGGGATTCTGATTTTCTTGTTTCTATTTTCTTGTTCTTGTTTCCTTGTTTCTTGTTTGGAATTCTGAGTTTCCGTGGATTTAGTCTGAAAGTGAATTAGACAAGAGTTTTTACACAAGGTTTGAGTTAATATTAAAGTTGGAGTAATAGCTTTGAAAGAGATGATTTGTCATACTTTGGCAATTTGTTTTTACATTATTGTCCATATGATCTATCGATGGCCCCATAATTAAATAGTACAAAAATTATATGTCCAAATGTTTTTTAACATGAGGCCAAGTATTCTGTTGCATAACTGTTTTTATCTCTTTTCTAGGATAAGGCAAATATGCAAAATCGGTACATTGAACTCTTCATGGAAGGCCCAGGGTCTGCTGGTGCTGGTGGAGGAAGGTAAGAGTTTTTCCTGGTTTTTCTCTTTTAAAGTATTTAATTACGAGCAGCTCCACAGCACAAGGATTGTTGTTTTCATGGCTATATTTACATTAAGGGTTGCCTCTCCTCGACCAAAAATGCTTTGTGATATGGAAATTTGAATCTTAGTCCACATGGTTTCCAGGTGTTGTTTAAGTCCATAGATCTTAATTTAACTATAGATAGACTGGCTTGATGACTAAATTCATATTTGCGTATTTGTTTTTGTTTTCGTATTAAATTTAGTATATGATTATTTTTTTACTTCACAAGTTCGGTAAAAGCAGGCAAAAACTACATTTATGTCTGTAATAGGTAGAAATTTTGAGAATGTGTCCTTAGTTGGGTAAAAATTATATTTATGGATGAAAACTAGATATTTGCCTATTCTACACGCCCAGATATATTCAGAATTCGATTAAAGGGGTATTTATGTGTGTTTTCCCTTTTTTTAATCTTCATTTATTATCTTCCATAATCTACATTCGGTGACTACCTTTATTTAATTAGGTATGTCGAATCGAGACTAATGAAGTAATCGATTTTAGCTTAATCCCTAGTTAATAGTTAAATTTGCAAGAAATGATATTACTTCTATAAGGAAATACGTACTTAATATTACTTGTAATTAGGAAATGATGTTACTTATATATACTTACGGTGATAATATTAACATCCTGTTTAATTTGCAGGATCAAGTGTCCAAAAAAGACGAGAAAGTTCTGTTGTTTTTTAAAATATCATTTGGCTAATTAAAATAATTTATTAATTGCTTTTTATTGTGTTTACAGATTCAGAAGCGAGAAGAAGTTTGGAGGAATTGGAAGGCGTTAAGAGTGAAGATTCGTATGACTCAAAATACCCTTTTGTATGACTCAAGTTCTTTTTTATATAAATTCACATGCCCTTAATTCTTCGACCTTTGGATCAGATTCCCCTTGACCTTAGTTTTTTAATCAGTCCAGGGTTAGGATAAGATAAGATTTATTGCTGAAAAACGGTTATCACAAACCCTACAAGGGGCAAATTCGCACTTTAGCGTCAAATAAAACGAAAAAAACAAAACAAACAAACAACAGAAAAATATAAAAGGGTCAATGTCAAATACGTAAAAATGTTAAAAACAAAAACAAATTAAACTCAAAATTAGAATGTCAATGTCAACTCACAAGGGGATAAAAAAAAAGAAAAAAAAAACATAAGTTAGTTAGTGATTTGAAAATAAATAAATAAAAAACCTTCAAATTTGCAAAATGGATATTCAAATTAAAAGTTATGAGGTAAAAAGTTAGGGGGGGGGGGCTGCGGAGATTCACTGATTAGGATTGTGCCACTTTATGAGGCATGTTCTTGTCGCTTTAAAGGGGGTTATTTCAAGGGCTTTTTCTATCAGATCTTCGTTGTCTAGTCTGAAAGATCAGATTTAGAGATGAGAAAGTATTAGAAATCAAATTGACTCATCAACTTTATTATCTACAACATCTGCACATTATTTAATTATGAATTTGTAGCTTGATAAAAATGTTTTACCAAAATGATGAGTTACAGCCGAAAATAGTAAAAAGATCGCCATTATGTATTAGATACCTATTTTAAAAGTCACTAAAATCTATTTAGCTTCTTTTTAATATACCAGTGCAATCTTTCAACAACAACCAAACGAGGGAGTAGCTATCTGTCTACTCTCTGTTGTTTCCCCGAGGTAGCTGAACTCATGTTTTGAAGAAAAGAGTTATTATTAATCTGACTAGTAAATTTTTCATGGGAACAAGCAATATTTTCATGGGAACTAGCGTCCCCTCTGTCGACTAGTTTTCATTCAAAATGGGTAGAACCACGGGGAGGTCCCAACGCCGTAAAATTGCTCAAAGGGTATTTCCTTCGGGGTGATTTTTAGCGTTTTCCATGCAGGTGTGACAGAACATTTTTGGGGGCTCCCCTTTCCTGATATTTAAAAAGAAAATTCTGCTCTGTTTAATCGGAAAGACAAAATTCATAACTCTAATGCTGTAAGGCTCATAAAACTGAAAATCTGGCTCAAAACGTTAGAAGCTGGCTTTTCTAAGATTTCTGAGAAAGTAGTTGCAGGCTTTCAGTTTTCTGTCGTTTATTCGGATCTTATATTCAAGTTCTGCAAGTTATGGTAAGACCACCCGACCAATTCTAAATAGTTCGGTGACAAACGGGAAAAATTTGTAATGGACGAGATAGGTGAATTTTTTAAACTGTTGAATCCCATTAAGTATTTCTGGAAGTAAGACGGTTTTTCTTTGTTGAGTAAGCAGAAGTAAACTACGTGGAAGGTAAATTAAGAATGCTGGAAACATTCCCGTTAATACCTAGAATTCTAATGAATTAATTATGTCTGGAAACAAGAGGGTGTTTTCCTTACAAATAAGTTTTCCTAAGTCGTGGATATGAGCTATTGAAAGGTATCAGGAATATACTCAATAATTGAAAGATTAGTTTGATTGTTTTAAATAAATTTATCGACTTGTTGGACCAAAAAAATTAATGTAACTTGAGCAATAATCGTCGCATTTTTTTTTTAACAGCCGTTTTTATTTAAACTTTTTTCCAGAAGGAAGTACTGAACAAAAATGAACAAAAGAGTACCATTATTCATTGTGCCTAAACCTCTCACTATCAGTACCTGAATTTTTAACTTCATCCCTCAATCCCTTCCCGAGATGTTGCAGATACGCTATTTCAAAAACCTGAGTTAGATTTACCTCTTCCCTTGCGCCCAAATCAACATCCGAAATCTATTTGTGCCCCCCCAACACTGCTTGATCCTCCGAACCATTCGCGAGATTTTCAAGGATTTGGAAACTGGTTGACATAGCATCTTTTGGTTTACTCAGGCACGGATGTTGTTTCCAGAGCGTACTCTTGGGGAAAATTGGGATTCTTGTCCTACCGAACGATCCATAACAACCAGCTGATTGGATAACCAAATACAGTCGTCTTTTCTACTAAAATCTATCAGTTAATAATGGGTTTGCATAATTTAGGGCTATTGCTCCTGGGGTAATGTTCATCTTGAGAAAATAAAATAAATGCAGAAAATGACTCCGACGTTTCTTGATAGGTGGGTATAAACTTTTCCGGCCCCCAAACCCCCTACCGCGAAAAAACACTTGACCCAAAAGCCAACCCTTCGAAAAGTTCGAGCTAATCGCACGCGCGACATAAAAGAAGCTACTCCTTTTCTCTTATTAGGGTTTATGTAAAGTATTCATGGTTTTGACCCTTTTTAAATAAACCGCGTGCCGTCTTCAATTTTCGACTAAAGATGACAATTTTGGTACTATTCGATAGTTGAGACTTAGATTTATGAATTCACCGAGTTATATTTTGAAATATGATTCAAATTTTTTTTAGACAGAAAAATGCTTTTTAAAAACAGAGAAATTTGCGACTAATTTGAGGCTACTATTTTGACGGGATAGACAATGTATTTGTATCATGTTGTTCATTAGCTTCGGATCTATGCAGTCACCGTGTCCGATTTCTTGTATTACTTAGACGTTTCTGTAGAAAATAACGTAAACTTGCCGGAAAATGCAAAAATGTTATATTGTTAAAAAAATAGATAGACTTAGCTTCGCTATTTCTCATTCAAAGAATAATGGGCGGATCCTATTGGAAGGCTGTTTGAAATGCATTTAAAGTAGGCGGCTACCGTTTTGTTTAGATGTCTAGTCTAGAAACACCAATTTTACAATCAGACAAGACAAAAAGTTCTCGGCTAGGGTGATTTGAATATTCTTTTCTGTGTATCGGACTGTGTGATTGATTATGGGAAATAAAATTGGAGGAAAGAAGCTGAAGCGAAACTCAGGACAGTTCAAAAAGTAAGCGATATTTTTTATTTGCATTTGTTCTGTTTTATCTAATCTTGGATATCCAATTCGATGCATTTTCTTTATAGAACAAAAGGAGTTATTTCTTTTGGTATTATTTTGTTCAAAGTTGCTTACAAATCTCAATTTAATTTATTTATGTACGTTTCATTAATCTATGTACATTTGCTTCCAATCCACACTAAGTATGAAAATGAAAATATAGCATGAAAAATATAAAATTATCTCCGTTTCCGCTAAGTAGACTGAATTACGTGTAAACTGGTGAACGTTATATTGTGAAATTAAACATTTACTAATAAATTTGAACTTTACGCTTTTTACAAGCAGTGTTGGATCCAGGGGGGGGGGTTAGGGGGGCGCCTCCCCTAGCGGAAACAAAAGTATTTTAATTTACTTAAATAACCTAAGTTTTCGGTCATTAAACTTTATCCTAACAAGATTTTATTGGATAAATCTATTTTGCCCCCCCCCTAATTTTTTTTTATCAGATCAACCTATTTTGCGCCCCCCCCCTAAAAAATCCTGGATCCGCCCCAGTTTCCAAGTAATAATCACTACAGTTACAATGGAACTAATGGCTAGACTGGCTACAGGTATAGTTGAAAAACTAATTTTGTAGGTATAGTTTTCTCCCTTATTTTTCAACAACACTTGGTTCGTAATTTCAAACAAATGAAAGAAAAAGTAATATCTATAACTTTACTGTCACTTTCTTGACCCGATGAAAAATTTTCTGCTAATATTTCAATACAATTAGCCTACTATATACAATATTATTCTAACAGACACTTCAAAATCTGGGTAATAATGGAAAGAAACATCATAATCAGATAGAAACAGGCCGCATTTTATGAATGACACTTTCTTAAGTCTAGTTGTGTATCTATGTTCGACTTGGTGGTCAGCGTGTCCCCCCGCGGAAAATACCCCCCCCCTCCCGTGGAAAATAAGGCTTTTCAAATTTGAGTTTTTTTCCGTAGAGGGGAGGAATGGTACTTGTGCATTATGCGCCACTCACTCAAGTTTACGCTTTTTAAAACTCGAGAACAAATCAGTTTCTTCGTTAATTTCTTTCAGATTGGAGCAAGACAAGACAAGGACAAATGACATAATAGACGGGAAATATATAGTTTGTGCTATATATTTGAGCATAAGAGGGAGAGGGTAAAGTATGTTGACATTTTGAATTCAGACAACATTTTTTACTTCCTAATATGAAGAGTAGTTTTGTCTAACTTCTTTTTCATGCAGATCTGCTCTACTTTACCCCCCCCCCCAATGTGAAAATATATAGCCCAAATTTGTTTCTAAAATAACGAAGAAACTAGCAAAGAAACCGGTTTCTTCTTGAGTATTACGCATCATAAACTTGAGTGAGGGGCGTATAATACACAAGTACCAGAATTTTTCATGGAGAGAGCCGGATTTCCCGGTATTATTTGAAAATGATCAGAAATTAAATTAAAAAAAACAAGCTTTTTCAACTGAAAGTAAGGAGCAACATCAACATTTAAAACAAACAGAAATTATTACGTATATTAAAGGGGTTGCCTCCTCCTCAAGACCTCGCTCTTTACGCTAATTTTTTTTTTATAAAATTTTAAAGCAGAGCTTATTGTTCTAATAAAACAGCCATTGTGTTTCCGGAATCGTTCTTAAAGAATTAGGACAAAACGTCAAAACTTTAGCGTAAAGAGCAAGGTCTTGTGGATGGGGCAACTCCTTTCATACCTCTTTCCCCGGGAGAGGGGTATTTTCTACGGGGGGTATTTTCCGTGAGGGGGGTAGATTTTCCACGGTGGGGGTATTTTCTGGGGTGGTATTTTCTGCGGGGGGGGGGGTATTTTCCGGGGGGGTAAATGCCTAGAACCGATATAAATATACTCTTAAGAAACACTATATTGTTATAAATACGATCATGATATATGGAAAAGTAAATTACATAGTACTACTGTTATTCTGTTAGGACTTTTCCTTGAAATATTATCAACAACATTAGCCGCTATCCTCCCTTTATTACAGAGCTGTCCTTGAGGTTGCGAGTAACCCGGAAAAAATTTAGGTACTTGTTAAATATTCATAACACACTCGCATCTCGATTGTGTGCTGGATATTTAACAAGTACCAAAATTAACTACAGTGCCCCCCTCACGACTCAAATATAAAGCAAAAAAGCCAAATCGAAGTGAAAAATTCATTAAAGTAGGCAATCCTCCAAGCGTATCCTTCCTTGATGTAGCGCCGGGGGCAGCTGACCCTGTTGCCCCACCCCTAAGAACGGATATGTTCTTTTTTACCTAACCTAGTCTGTTTTTAACCTAACCTGGATTGAATGAGGGTAGAGTTACAAGGAAACTCTGGCATAAGCTTATTCTCTAGGCTCCTATTTTTATCTTGCAGAAAAACTAAAAGTATTGGTGAAAATACTTCAAATAAAAAGGGAAATTTTGGTTCAGCAGACCCTATACCACCTGCCCAGAAAAATGCCCATTTTGTTAAAACAGGCGCTTCAGCCGAATGTGACTCCAGACTTCCACCCCCCGTACAAAAATATGCAAACTTGGCTGCAACAAAGTCTGTACCAATCCTAGAGCATACATCTTCTTCCGATCAAGGTTCATCTGGGCAATTGGATGTAGATTGTCGGAAGAAGTTGGATGAAATACAAAAAGAGCAAGAAAAAGTAGCTATTCACGGTTTCAAAACTTTTCAAGGACGGGGGAAGCTGAGCGAAGACAAAAACTTTAAGGATCTGCTTAACGAAAATTATATCGTTAACATATATCACTTCGCTACGGAATTGCTCAGGATAAATAATCACTAGTAAGTATTTTTTCAATACCACCGATTGAAATAATTTAATGGAACTTACAGGTATATAAATTATAAGTAAAAATAGAGAACTAAGATAAAGATTAATTTGTTAAAAGTTAAAAATCCGGTAGTTTTTGGTCTTGCAGGACTCTAAGATTCACCATGGCGGGATCACAACTAAAACAAACTCTGTGTAAAGTTTAAGTCACAATTGAGGATTGTGTGATTTTTAGCTGAGCCTTTTTAGGTCTTTTTCCGATTATCTCACCTTCCCTGAGATTCAATTCACAATTGATGTCCTTTTTTGGTGAACTCTTAAGAATATTTATTCTGATTTTTTCGTAAGAGGTAGAAAAAAGTTCCAAGTGTATTTAAATTTAGCTTCGGAATACTCGTGCACAAGATCCTGTACATAGTTGGGGCTGCATAGTGAAGGTACTATTACCTATAAAGGGCAAAAGTCATTATTTAATTGTTCAGGCTTTTTTTTTTTTTTATCTTTAATTAGTCTTATTTTTCCATTTTTTTTATCTTTTGCCAAATTACTTAAAAGTGTACGCTTTTTGTAAATCATAAATAAGTTTTAATAGTTGATCATTAATTGGATATAATCAATTTATTGTAGAGAGAATATGTCAATAAGGATCTTGTTGAGCAAACAGTAACCAAGATTCTAACTTATGAATACCAAAAAATGTATTTTATGCGGATACCGAAAGTGTGAAATTCATTTATTTTATCTTTACCGATCAAAAGTGATTGTTATTTTAGAATTTATGACAATTTTTTGGGAGCGAATAAGAAGATTTCACAATTTAAATATCTCATGAAGAATTTTCAGCGAGGCTGGTCTTGGTCAGGAGGGTTTTTTTTAAACTGTATGACTTTTTAAATACAATTTATCTCATAGGTGAAAGTGAATAAAAGTGTTTAGCGACGGTTTATGATCCATGGTTATCCACCCAGGAAGAACTAATTTTTCATGGGATAATCCACTAAGGGGGGGGGGGAGAGATTGGCCAGTATTTATTGAAAATGATCAGAGATTAAATTAAAAAAAAACTTTTTTTTTTGCTAATAATAAGAAGTAACATTAGAACTTAAAGGGAGAAGAAACTATTCCGTACATGAGGGGGCTGCCTACATTCCTTAATCCCTCGTTTTTTATTGTAAAAAAAATTCGTGTCTTAAAAATAAAAAACATTTTATTACAATTCAATGGAGCTTGGGTTTCAGCAGTTAATCTTTAAGAATTTTGGTAAGAAGTCAAATTTTAGGGTAAAGATCGAGTAAATGAGGAGGGGTAGCTCCATAATGTTTGTAATAATTTATTTTAGATTTTTTTTTATAATGATGACTAATTTATCTTGAAAAAAAAAACAGTTTTTTTATTTTACTATAAATAGACCTTTAAAAAATAAACTTCTAATATCATTTTCATTTAATCTTCCACCCTCCCTTTCTTCTTATATAACAGCAAAAAATTTTAGATTAAAAAAAAAAAGATAACCTCAATTACTCTTTATTCATAGCTTTGAAAAAGGCGATCCTGGGAGGCCTAAAATACAAAAAATAGGAAAAATCGGTTTTCTTCTCCGAATTTATTTTGGCTGCAGAGAAAAATTCACGTTGACGAATGAGCCAACAGCATCAACAGTAACTTTGAATCTGGACCATCCAAGATGCGTGACAAGTGATAAAGGTGATCGATCCTACGTCAAAAGTACTAGATCAACACCGATTTCAAACAACCTTAACACGAAGGCAGTGTGGGGAACAATTCCGCTGGAATAGGTCAGTTCATGTTAGCAGAAGTTTTTGATCTAGAGGACCTTCCAGTCTTGTCAAGAAATATATTCAGGACAATTGAAACTTTGTTTGGACAGGCAAGGGTCCGTCAATGCTCCGTACATATGATATGTATATTCTTTGAAACTCCAGAATCCTACCTTCACCTTGCTTACGTCTATCGTCTCCTTGTGCTGCACAATCTAACTCTGTCAACATAACATTTATTTGTTCCTCGTTTATAAATAACAAAAAAAATAAATTTTCGTTCTAATCTCATTATTCAGACAATACTATAGAATAAAAATGTTTATTGGAAACAGCTAATAAAAATAGTTTAATTCCGTCCTACTATACGTGTCTACCCTCTAATATTGCTATTCTACTTGTGAAAATATCTCCTTGTGTATTTTCATTTTATTCATTTTTCGTTTAGCTTTTTGAAGCTGATTAGACTTTGATTGGAAATTTAAATTTCTGGTGCCCTTGCTAATCACGCAACAAAATTATGAGACAGTCAAACTGGTCAAAATAATAAGAAAGCGTATAAGCGGTCCTAAAGAAATCAAATTAACTGTTATTCATATGTTAGTATCTCTATGCCTTCTCTCTCTCTCTCTCTCTCTCTTTCTCTCTCTCTCTCTCTCTCTCTCTCTCTCTCTCTCTCTCTGCCTCTTCCTCTCTCTCTCTCTCTCTCTCTCTCCATCTCTCTCTCTCTCTCTTTCTCTATCTCTCTCTTAAACAGCTACGTAATATATATTCCTAGTAAAGATTTATTTTTTTTTGACAGAAGCGGAAAGAAGAGCTAGACATAACAATTAAGTTGAATGGAAACGCCGCGAAGGAATTGGCTATCTCCGATGGCAGAGTTTCTGATGATGGAGCTCCATACACAAGGGTTATTTTGGATGCTGGATGGGACAAAAGAACAAAAGGACATGATTACAATGCCAAAGCTGGCCATGCAGTTATTATAGACGCTTATACAAAAAAAGCTTTGCTTGTTAATTCTAGAACTAAATACTGTTATATTTGCTCTGTCTTCCGAACTAGAAAGATTCTCCCACGAGATCACTTGTGCTATCTGAACTGAAATGGATCTTTTTAGGGAATGGTGTAGCACATGATTATAGATGGATTTTTACTTAGTTTATCAGTGCATGGATTACAGTATCTCGAATTAATTGGGGACTGGGATTCAAGTGTGTATCAGCACATTATAGAGCGTGTGGCCTATGAAAAGGAGGTTATAAAACGCGAGTGTGCCAACCATGTCACGAAAAATTTCCTTCGGGATCTGTACAGCCTTGTCAAGAATACGGGCGATTTTTCAAAAATTCTGACCAAAAGCTGCATCTCAAACCTGACTAATAATCTTCGCGGGGCTATAAAAAAAGAACAGTGAAGATGGTGGAAATACTGAAAAATTAATATTTGCAACTAAGAATGTACCTATTCACGTATTTGGTGACCACCAAAAATATTCCTCTGTATATAACAAATATGAGTCAATTGAAGGTAAGTTTTACAGGGTGCCAGAAGTTGTAAAGCTAGCAGTCAATGAAAAAATGGTAAAGGTATTGTGTAAAGCTAGCAACCTTTTGATCGATTCAACTACAAACCTTGCCAAATCTTTTATGAGAGTTGGTGTTAAATTGTTAAGGCATAAACAGGTCAACTAATCCAAAAGAAATTTGCATGTCGTAGGTATCACGGCAGCAGCTCTTGCCACATCGCATGGTAGTGGATGGCATAGTCGTTCATTAAAGAGTATATTTACCCATAGTCCCACGAAAAGTGTAAAAAAATTTTCAATGAAACGTGAAAAACTTCCACGTTGCGCGAGACGACTAATTCCACTATCATTTGAAAACCGCGGGTGGAGGTATAAAACCCAACTAGCTAGCACTGGTAGCAGCGTGCAGGGATTGCTGCCAAAATTTGACTCAGAATATGGTCAGAACTGCCAAAAGCCAGATCTCCCATCTTCTGACTTCAAGGCAGTGAAAGAAGCCTACTTAGCAAAAATGACTCCCATCGAATATCAAATCCAGCAGTTACCTAGCATCACAACTGGACAATCTGATAACCCAAACTGGGTGTCAAAAACAATGGAGTCAATCTATAGTACACATTTCTATTCAAATTGCGTCCGACGACCTACAATATGAACAGCAGAACTAGATGAAGAAATAGTTACTGGGAAACAAACACACTGCACATTCCAAATGGAGCGTGGAATTACTTCTTAACCAGTTGCAATTAAATGCTTCGAGGAAAAATGGTCATCATTGTTCAAAGATCAAACTGTTTTGATCTTTTCACTGACCAGGATAGATGGTGGCTTGTAACGTCTCCTGATGGGATATGTGACGCTGGGATTGTGGAAGTAAAAACAGTCACAACTATTCCTGAAGGTAAAACAATAAAAGAAGCTGTTCAGCTGAACTTATTAAAAGGCTTTTTCTTCGTTGGGACACTGAGAAAGGTTGTTTAATACTCAAACGGGAGCACAAATACTTCTACCAAATTCAAGGACAACTTAACATTTTAGATAAAGAGAACTGCTTCCTTGTAGTGTTTGTTGACCAGGGCGACATCGAGATCATTTTAGTTAAGCGTGATATTTGCTTCTGAAAACAGATGTTAGCCAAGCTTGATCATTTCTGGGGTCAATGTTTGTTGCCCGAACTTGTTGATCCAAGATTGAAACGAAGCATGAAGGTACGTGAGCTTCCCGAGGTTTTAGAGGCGCACTCAAGATTAAATGATAGAAAGCGTATGTTGGAGGCAGCAAATGTTGATGAAGAATGCAGGAGCATAACTCCCACATTTTCCCATAGGGGGGGGGTCCATAGCTGGGAAGTCAACAGGCATGGGATATTCTTCAGAAGAAAGGGGCGTTTTTTCGTGTAAAACGTAAGCCTAAATTTTTCTGAAGATTTCTGAAAACTTTGCTTGGGAAATTATTTTATAATCAATACTGAACAGCATATGGAAAAAGTAAAGGTGGTATTTGTCACCGCAAGATTTTAATATTATATTTTTCTTCAAGAGGTAACGAAAAAAAATTATTATTTAGCAAAAATGTTAATTACTTTCAAAGAAATGTCACAATGGATGGCTTTCAAATAAGGCTGTCAGAAATGAGTTGCTGCAGGTAGAAGTAGTGTATTGTAAACAAGTATTTGGGTGGGCGATGGTGAGTTTCATATTGTCACCGGGACCAATAATAATGGAAGTGCATATCGCCCTTCTACTTCCTTCAGCTTTTGGGCCCTCATAGGAGGCTAAATATCACAATTGAACTACATACTATTCCAATAACCCCGTGCATCACATCTTTAAGTTGCAAATGAATCGAAAATGGTGTTTGAGCAAATCAAAAAGTATACCCTTTAAATCGTCATTGCTGAAACCTTGTAAGGTAAATTACCCCCATCTTGAGTAACTAGAAATAATTACCCCCATCTTGAGTAACTAGAAATAATCAGTTTTTTGTATGGACATCAGTGATATATTTTTTCCTTCGTCACTTTGGAGGCACAGGAAGATCAAAGAGGGCTAGACACATTTAAGAGATAACTCTTATTTCTTATCGTTATATATATATATATATATATATATATATATATATATATATATATATATATATATATGTATATATATATATGCTCGATAAAGCCTTAATAAAGTGCCATATGATACCCTAAAAGTACAATTTGGGTGACATTTCTGGGATAGAAAAAACTGGGCCGGATACTTGGACATCATAGAGAGCTAAATATTGGCTCTTTTACGAACTAATTTCTATATTTAATTGCATTGAGGTGTCAGCCCCTACTTCACCCACGTTAACCAAGATATACTGCCCCCTCCCACTGCCTGAACAATGGCTCCTCTTATCATAATAGGTAATGCAGAAACAGTTTGTTATCAAAAATTGCTTGATATTTGCTATCTTGAATACTCCCCTCAAAATATTGGAATCATAACTTTCAGAAAATACCGTGCATAACTACGAAAATTAATTCATCTAAATATCATTAAATACCACACCCTCTAGTGTAGTTATCCTCTAATGAAGCAAAGAAGTGTTTTTCTCTAAAACGATTTAGCTTTTTTGGAATTGTGAGCTCCTCCCTTATTTTTTATAACTTATTATTAGTTCAGGTACTGGTGCATTATACGGGCACTTTTAAAAAGTCAAGTTTGGTTAATGCTAATGAAACAAAATAAAATAGGATGAATATATAATAGTTTATAAACAAATTTGGGCTATATATTTGCACATTAGGGGGTGGGGTTAAAGCACACCATATATCAGATACGTAACCTACCCTATGTACCGCCCCCCCCCTAAACCCCAAAAAACAACCATGTAAACATAGTAAACGCAATGAAAACTACGCTTTGCCTTCCATTTATCAATAGCGGTCTCTTGAAAATAACCAGTCTGGTGGGTTTCGTCTCTAAAAGTGGTATAATAAGTATATAAAAGTGTACGTTTAACGCACCAGTACCTTAGTTCAACATTATTGAAAGCTTTTAGTCGAAAGCGAATTTTTTTTAGCTAATTTTGAGCTCAACATAGCTTATTGCAGTCATTTTCAATTTGTTTTCAATACTGACGGTCAATAAGAAGAAAAATGGTTTTCACTGGTCTCGGTGATGAAAATCGATAGAAATCGATTACAATAATCTACATTGAATACGAGATAAATCATTTGGAAAATTACATCTGTACAAGAGCAAAGTCGATCTTGATTTTCCTTCTTTTTTTGGTTATTCAACAATATTCTAATGAAAATAATTGTTTATTTTTCTAATAGAGTAAACCAGTGCATTTTGCTTCAAATTTATCATTCGATTGTTTACTAAAAACTGTTTGATATTAATTATCGTTTTTTGTGCCCAATATAACGTTACTGTCTATACTTATAAAAATTTTTTTTGCTAATATGTTATATTGGCTTTGTTATGTCTTGTGGTATTGCTGATAAAACTAGATATGGGCTATGAATAACACTTTTTAAATGCGTGTTGCAAGATTTGCAAACCAATTTCTTGTCTTCTGCTTCTGAATTACGAGCTTGACGCTAAAATCATGTAAAAACCCTATATCGTTCATAAAACTTGGTTTTTGTCGACGAATTTGACTGGATGTGACTCAGACGTTAAATGTCGTTATTTCACGTATGCTTGTTTCCTAACGAATAGCTCGTAGTTGTTCTTAACTTGACTTTTGTCGTATTTTACTACAAGTTTTCATTCGGAATTTTCACTGGCACATGATTTTCCCATCGATACACCTTTTCTTTTAGTTTGAAAATGAAAAATATCTTTTATGTTATCAAAGAAAAAATCTGGCACGTCTATTCTCGCAATGCGTCTCTTGTTTCAACCCGTGTAACTGTTAATTGAACCAACTGTGACGAAACAAAAACTGGAAAAACAAGTTACGGGAGTAAAGGAGGGGGTCCGACTCCGAACAGGACCACGTGGTTTATGGTTTTCTCAGTGAGAATGAAAAAACAAGAATTTTCTCACTTGAAAAACCATGAATTTTGTCACATTTATGTCTGTTTTCATGGTTTTTGTCAGTGAGAATTTGAAAAACAGGAAATTTCTCACATTTTTGTATGTTTTTATGGTTTTGTCAGTGAGAATTTGAAAAACAGGAACTTTCTCACATTTTTGTATGTTTTTATGGTTTTTGTCAGTGAGAATTTGAAAAAACAGGAACTTTATCACATTTTTTTATGTTTTTATGGTTTTTGTCAGTGAGAATTTGAAAAAACAGGAACTTTCTCACTGAGAAAACCATAAACCACATGGTGCTGTCACGAGTCAGAGCACCTGTGCTGTCGACCTCAATTCACCTATCGTGAAT
This sequence comes from Artemia sp. Qi Xiang Cuo, assembly GCF_049724085.1. Taxonomy (NCBI): domain Eukaryota; kingdom Metazoa; phylum Arthropoda; class Branchiopoda; order Anostraca; family Artemiidae; genus Artemia; species Artemia sp. Qi Xiang Cuo. The sequence continues at coordinate 69,807,190 of NC_142797.1, read as the reverse complement.
CAATAATTCCCCTTAGAAACAACAAATTAATTTCCCTTTCTTGACAGATCAATCAATCAATGACATCATCTGTCAGACTTTAAAAATTTTCGCCTAGAAACATTTCTCCAGGAATAGATCCAAATCATTAATGTCTTTGCCTCGGGAACAGTTCTACTGGTCGAACTCCACAGGATATTAATAACCAATGGCCATGGAAACAATTAGGCAAGAAACATCTTAGCGATGAATTGTTTTAGCGCGCAAAAAGGTTTCATATTAATTTGAAATGCGTTAGCGCAGAGATGCCAATAACAAAGGAACACGCTGAATTTACGTTTAGGGATTATTTGGGCAAAACCGTTTTAGACAGGTTATGGAACTATTTCGGCGAAACAGATAGAGACATTTTAAAAGAAGATTTTTGAAGAGATTTTAGAAGAGAATTTGAGTGTGGTCGTTATAATACACAAGTTTCATTTGAACAGTGTTGTGAGGTCCTCTAACCCGACCCCAAAGGGTTCCAATCCTCCTACCCCAACCCCGAAGGAAGCCCCCGTTCCTCAAAGCCCCTCAAACTCCCAAAGGCCCTCCCCCGGGCCCCCAAAGGCCCACCAAGACCCCCAAAGGCCATCCCCAGGCCCCAAATGTCCCCCAGGCTCCCACCTGTCCCCCCGGACACTCAAAGGCCCCCCGAGCTCCCAAAGGGCCACCGAAACCCCAAAGGCCCACCCAGACCCCCAAATGCCATCCCCGGGCCCCCCAAAGGCACATCGAGCTCCCCAAGGACCCACGGGGTCCCAAAGGCCCTCCCCCGGGCCCCCAAGGTCCCCCCGGCCCCCCCAGGCCCCCCCGGCACCCCCACGGCCCCCCCCCCCCCCACCCAGCCCTCCCCCGAACCCCAAGCCCAAACCGCCGGCCCCCACCGGCCCCCCGAGCTCCCCAGTTACCCCCCACCTTCAAGGAGCCCACCGACCCTCCAAGGCTCTCCCCGCGCACCCGTCTTTCGGGGATGTGTGTTGTCTGAAACCTATGATTTGGGATGTGTAGTTTGCTACTTCAGTCTTTTCTGAGCTAAGGTTTCCTAGTATTTCCTAGGTGAATGTTGTCTGAAACCTATAGTTTGGGATGAGTAGTTTGCTATTTCAGGCTTTTATGAGCTAGGTTTCTTAGCCTTTCGTTGATGTGTGTGGAGTGAAACTTGTGATTTGGGATATGTAGTTTGTTATTTTTGACTTTTCTGAGTTGGATTTCTTAGTCTTTCATAGGTGAGTGGTGTCTGAAACCTAT